>NC_080071.1:25090031-25232531 GCF_949987535.1 Balaenoptera acutorostrata
GTCTGGCCTGTTGGCCTTTCTCTAAGTAGTTTTTTTTTTTTTTTACTTCAATACAAATCTGAAACTTTTCATTTCATGACTATTTATGTGACCAGTTTCTACAGCTCAGTGTCTCCATCTTTATAAGACTAATTTTTGCTTTCATTTTCTCTCTTGCTTCTTTTTCAATATATTTCTTTCTGTACAGTTGTGTTTCCTTCTCTCCTTGTCTTTTTTTCCCTTCTTATTTTCTCCCTTCGGTTTGATGAACTTTAGGAAATTGGGGCTCAATTGCAAACCAGTGGAGAGAAAGGGAGCAGTTTCTTCTTCATTTTTACTATGATTTGGCTTCAAAATTTAGGTCATTTTGATTTTTTTTCTTTATTTTATGCTTTCAAAATGCACATTAGAGAAGACAGTTCTGCAACAAACACTGGTTTGAAATGAGTAACAATACAACTATTCTCATTAATCTCTAGAAACATGGGAGGCGTTCAGGTTATCAGATTGTTTCTTCTATAGTCAGTTTAAAAGGTAAAAGTTCAACAATATCATTTGCATAACCTACAGCATTCATTTACCTTGTAGATTCAGGTCATTGTTTTTGTATCTTTCTTTTTTCATTGAAGGGAATAAAAGAGATTACAAATAAAATAATAGGAATAATAAAAATAAGAAGAATCAAACTGAACATTAATTTTGAAATTTTATAGGTGTTTGGACTTGAAAGGACATTTGTTTGTTAAGGAAATCATCTAGAGAATGGCATAAAAATCTAGACTGGAGAGAGATAAGTTCATAAGTTCTCAAATATGTCATCTGTAGACTAGTTTACTTTTTCACCTGTCAGATTTGCAAATACTGAACTCTAAACAAAACTTTGATAATGAAATATAATAAAGAGGCATTTATCTTTTCTAAAAGGACAGAGAACAAAAGACAAATAATGGGTTCTTTTAATGCAGTTAATGTTTGACACAGATAGTTTGCTACAATTCTGCTTCAAAGATTAATTCAATCCATTCTTCTCTAATCATAACAAATAAAGCAGATACATATTTCTAAACTGTAACTTCTAACAATTTAGTATTTTATTGCCTTCTCCATTTTCAAAGAGGGTGTTATCAAATATCTCTTTGCCTTTCTTGAATTTCTAAGTTTTCTAAAAGAGTACTTTATCTGAAGGGAAATTATCCTATTGACACTATGAATTTGCACACAAATGTATTTCAGCACAGACATGTGTCAATCACAGAGGACGTCATGATAAAAATGTCACCTCAGTTCCATTTCCCAATTAGAAAAGGAGTATCAATATGGTGACATTGGTTTAACGAACATGAATCTATGCTAAATGTCTGCTAGGCTTATCTCTATAATAAATACAAGCAATGCATTTGTAGTAAAACCAAAGCTTACTCTATTTCTTGGATCTTTATTAAAATACAGGCATATTATAAATGTTGATTGAAGAAATAACTAGAAATTTGATCTGATGTAATATGATGCAAATTAAGTTTAAACAGTTTGAACTTTGATATTTGAATGCACTGTCATATTTTGAATTTTTTTAATAAAAGTCCTAGGCAATAATAAACTGACAACCCGTGTCTAATTTCTCTTCTGAAACCCTTCTTTCCCCTTTCACCATTGACAAAGGATGCTTCTTAAGTTTATAGGGAATATACAGAATATACACAGCTTTGACTATAAATATTAATCATATAAAAGCTTGCTGGTTAAATTGAATCACAGGATATCATTAAAAGAACAGTATTTCCAATTCTGGACACTTGGTAACACCCTAAATATGCCAAGACTCATGTTGTATTAGCTATTTATTTTCTAATATGTTAGACATGTGATCATGTTTTAAAAATCAGCCGTATAAATGCCGGGAAACAAGACATAGAGTCTTATATAATAACAAATAAGCCATATATGTATCTGCAATTTTTAAAAAGGTCAATTATAAAATTCAATATAGGTTTCCTGCACACAAACTTCTTGGCTAGGTACTAATAAAACTACTTAGAGGATATAACATCCAGACTTAGATTTGTTGTGCTTGCTCTTGGAGGCAAGAGGGAACACTGCTAAAATCCCTCTTCCTTCCATAATTTTATGATTCCACTTTGAAAGGAAGAACAAATTATATCTTTAAAAATGGGTCCAGGAGTCTCAAATAGGAGATAGGAGACTGGTGGCCTATGACAACGGTGGTGTTGTGGAGGTGAAAGTGACAAAAATACCCCCTTACATTCTTGACCAAAACCATCATCTATATCACCTTTTTTCTTTTCACAATAGTATGTGGTGGGGCTTAAGGAGATTAAAAGAATCCTCTAATTTTCATGTCTTTCTTTCTGTCTTGGGTTTTCTTGCCTGCTACCTGTTTGGTTTATGGATTGACAGTTTTGATAAGCAAACACCGTGTAAAACACATAGGATAGTTCTTTTAAAACAAATCAGTGGTTATGCAAGTCTAATAATCGTATTTACTTGTAATCATTAAATCATTTTTAAAAATCTATCTTTCTGCTGTTTTATTCAGTTTTCTCAACAAATTCTGAGCCCATAAAGTTAATCCTGCTGAAGTAAACATAAGTAACCATAACTTAATTTTTTCTGAAAACTTTTTGTTGCACACATATAGAAAGACTAGACTGCACATATACTAACACAATATGGTATATATCATAACTAATATACATATATGTGTACACACATACACAACACGCACACACAGACACCCACACACCTGTTAATTCACTGTTGAAATACCAGGGAGAAAGTCCTCTATCAGAGGCAATATAGCGTAGTGGTTTAGAGCACAGATCCTAAAGCCAGATTCCAAATCTTGAGTTCCTGGCTTTGCCACTACTAGTTGTATAACTTCAGACAAGTCTCTGGACTTCCATCTCCTCATTTGTAAATGACAATGACAATTTTACCAATCTCATGAAGTTTTGAGGATCAAATAGTTTGGCAATATGAAGCACGTATAACAGCGCCTAGCTTATAGTAAGTGCCCAATAAATACTCTCTGTGATGCTAAGTATTATTATTGTTACTATTATTAATTATATCACTGTCTACCAGAAATAGAAGACAGAAGCACAAGTAAGGTTTAAATTATTTTTCATCTATCACTAGACACTTTGGTTTACAAATAAAAGAAGAGGTAGCCTAGCGCCAAATAATAAATACATGTGTTTCTAAGCAAGAAAGGAGGGACTCCTGTGGTATAATTTGAAGGATATAACCAAAGTTTTCTTACTCAAATTTGCCTCTATCTAGGTGGACTTCAGCAATTCACTTAAGCTTTCTGGGACTCCATTTCCTCACCTATAAAATGGAGAGATTGAAGTGGATGATTATTAAGCTCTTTCTGAACTCAATGATATTTTCTTTGTTATTATTCAATAACAACTTACATTTTTACAAGATAATGCAAAGTTTTTAAATCCTCAACATATAAATGTCTGCAACAAGACATCTATACTCCTTAGTCTGCATTTTTCTTTCTTGAGTTTTAACAAAGGACATAAGAGGGACAGTATGGCTTACATAAAGGGAAAGTGACCAGACTGACAGAACATGGGGACATTATTTTGATGTAGAGATGAGGGCCCCTAAACACAAACTACACATGCATTGCATCAACCCCAAGGGCTGACAAGCATTCTGGGATGTGTAGAAATCTCCTAGCCAACTTATCAAAGAAAGAAGACAACAAGCAAAAACAGTTAAGTCTTCCATGATTCCTGCAATCCCACTCCTGGGCATATATCCGGAGAAAAACATGGTCCAAAAGGATACATGCACTCCAATGTACATTGCAGCATTGTTTACAATAGCCAAGACATGGAAGCAACCTAAACGTCCATCAACAGAGGAATGGATAAAGAAGATGTGGTATATATGTACAATGGATTATTACTCAGCCATTAAGAAGAATGAAATGACACCATTTGCAGCAACATGGATGGACCTAGAGATTATCATACTGAGTGAAGTTAAGTCAGAGAGAAAGAGAAATAGTATGATATCGCTTGTGTGGAATCTAAAAAAAAATGATAAAAATGAACTTATTTACAAAACCGAAACAGACTCACAGACTTAGAGAATGAACTTATTGTTACCGGGGGGGAAGGGTAGCGGGGAGGGATAGTTAGGGAGTTTGGGAATGGCATGTACCAACTGCTATATTTAAAATGGATAACCAAAAAGGACCTACTGTACAGCACAGGGAGCTCTGCTCAATATTATGTAACAACCTAAACGGGAAAATAATTTGAAAAAGAATAAGTACATGTGTATGTATAACTGAATCACTTTGCTGTACACCTGAAACTAACACAACATTGTAATCAACTATACTCCAATATAAAATAGAAAGCTTAAAATAAATAAATAAAATTCAAAAAAAAATTACGTCTTCTAGAACACTCACTGTGATCCTGAGAATCATAATAATGTCTTTCTAGCCGGAGCAAAACACTGAAACCAACAGAAGAAGGAACCAAGATCTTCTTTTTCAGGATGAAATTCAGTTGTGAAAAGTGTATTGCAAGAAGACTGGGAGTAGGGCTTCCCTGGTGGTGCAGTGGTTAAGAATCCACCTGCCAATGCAGGGGACACGGGTTCAAGCCCTGGTCCGGGAAGATCCCACATGCCATGGAGCAACTAAGCCCATGCGCCACAACTACTGAGCCTGCACTCTAGAGCTCACGAACCACAACTACTGAAGTCGGCGCACCTAGAGCCCGTGCTCCTCAACAAGAGAAGCCACTGCAATGAGAAGCCTGCGCACCGCAACAAAGAGTAGCCCCCGCTCACTGCAACTAGAGAAAGCCTGAGCACAGTAACGAAGACCCAACACAGCCTACAATAAAATAAAATAAATAAATTTATATAAAAAAAAAGACTGGGAGTAGAAAACATCCTGTGTTTTTGGTGAAGTGAAGACTCAAGCATCACCCCTGTATTAAAGCAGGCCTCATAGTGTGGATAGATCTGTCTTTCTGAATCATTTGAACTTTTTTCATTCTCTTGCTTTTAAGAACGTGACCAAAATAGACGTAGAAGAGCATATGCATTTGTGATGACAGCTAAATATATGTCTTATCCTTTCCAGACACAGAACCTCTTATAAGGCAGAAGCCTATACTTTGCAGAAAGTGAGGCACATCAAATGGCAGTAGTCTAGTGGCTAATTAAGCTGGGTGTCATGCCAACCTGGGTTTGAATTTGGCTATGCTGTATTTCCTACCTGTGTAGACAAGTCATCCTTTCCCTCAAAGACTCATTTACTCACCAACAAAATGGGAATAATGATAGGGTTGTTGTGACCTAATACTTATGAAAGGCTTAAAGTAGCTGGCAATGGGTATTCATTAGGAAGAATGGTAACAGTATTATTAAACATTTTTAAACATGGAGCATTTCATTTTAGATGCAGAAGTATGGGTATAACAACCCTTCAATCTACTGGGAAAAGCAGTCAAACCACTTGTTTGCATTTATCAATGGTCTTAGGAAAGCCTGTACTCTCTCAAAACTATCTCAACTTGCTGAAATGGAGGATTAAAATCAACAAGATGAAAGTTAATAGAGATAAATGTAAGTACTGCACAGGAGATTATTACAGGGGAGACTTGAGACTTTTCTTCATGTGAAAAAAACATGAGAATGGGACAAGACAGCAAACCCAGGATGTATTGATGAAGATACCGTGTCCAGATTAAGGAAGGTAACATCTAGCCATTTGAGGCATGAATAAAGTCTGAGGAAGACTTAGGCAGGAAAGAAGAAAAGAGATAAATGTGTAACAGTTTGCTATTACCCCTCAATAGTCAAAACAGTACCATATTCAAGTGGTAGTATACTAATTCTGCATCATTCTAGAGGCCATAACTTGAATCAAGGGAATTAAGAGGAGGCAGCTTTTGCCACATGTAAATTTAATAGTCAAGGTTTAGACTAAACTGCTGTAACAAAGAAACTTCAAAATACAGTGGCGATGGAAGGAGATGGAATGGTCAGTGGTAGGGAGGTGAGTTCTACTCTACAATGTTATCCAGGTATTTAAACTGGACAATCAACCCAGCCATCTCCAACACATGGCTCCAATCCCTGAATCTAAAGCTGTCTCTGCAGTTGTTGGCACATCCCAACTACCAGGATATTCAGGACAACAGCTTTGTCTTTAAAGAGATGACCTGGAAGTTCCACGTATTACTTTAGCTCACATCCCATTGGCCCAAACTTAATTGCATGGCCACATCTAACTGTAAGAGAAGTTTGGAAATGTGGTCTCCAGATACATAGTCATAAACCAGCCAAAAGTCAGTGTGTTCGGGTGGGAGTGAGTTGTGATCATTAATTAAAGAAGTGGAGAATAAACATAAAGAAGGGAGAAGTTAGAAGTTTCTGCCACAAGGAAGAATTATATAAACATTATAGCCATTCAGTACTAGAATTAGCAGTCTTATCAACCTATTGCACTTTCTTAGTATTCAGAGTTAGTCATGGATACAATAGAAAATATTCCTGAATTCAACAGTAGATGACACTATGTGGCAAATGTGGTTCCTTCTAACCCTGACATTTTGTAATTTTAAAATGGCACTTTCAACAAGCCCTATCTGCTTAACACACTGTTAGATGGAATTTGAAAGTGACTACTCTAAGCCCTGACGTCTCATTCCCCTTCTTGTATCATTAGGGTATATGGCTATAGCCTTAACTTCTGTCAGTGCAGATACTATATTTCATTCATCATCATAATTTAAAGGGTTACCTATTTTTAAGATAAACATAAATGAAATGTTAGTCAAATCTCAGACCTCAATTCAGCCATAACTCATAATATTATTCTTCTAATGCAGTTTTTTCAGAAAGTTAGTAAAAAAAAAAAAAGTGGTAAAAAAAGTTAATAGATTATTTTGTAGCATATATTGGGGTTAAAAAATCTATAGCTACTGCCTTCTTTAACTATTAAGTTATATGAGTTATATTAAGGACCTATTATAAACATCTGTAATAAACCTTGATTTTTGCAAACAGGTGAAAGTTTCTTCCAAGTGAGATTATTCAACTTTTTTAGGGGTAATATGTGAAGGAAAAAATTAAACCTTAATCTTGGCTGAATCTTTCCAAACTGAAGTTGTGACCTTACCACAAAGACATGATTTAAGTCAACAAAATGGGGGCAGAGGGAGGAAATCAATCAAATTTGTCAGTTTCATTCTACTGGTTACTTCTTTCAAGTTTTGACCTAATCGTCCCATAAGCATATAGTCTCAGAAGGCTTACTTTATAATTAAAAATTAAACTTGGATGAAAACTACACTGTGTCTATATGACACTTTTGTGGGAATTAGAGAAGGTGGAGGATGCTTCCCCCAAAGCAATGGCATGTTCAGTTGAGAAAAGGCTGGATTTAGAGTTCCACCCAGACCTTCAACCAGTCTTTTTTGTGCAGTACACAAATGCACAACCTTCTGTAGCAGCTCTAAATCATTTTTTTTAGTTGAGCAAAGAATTAAATTAAATGTAAAGCTTTTCTTCAAAGGGTTATGTTGTTTCTAATAGAGTACATTTACCCTCTTCTTCAGGTAAAATGGTAAATTGTGGCAAATAAACATGATTGTTATCTGGATTCACTTTTCAAAATAACAGCAAATCCAATGAGAATTTCAAAATGACTCCTGAGTAGATTCTCTGTCTCCTTCAGAAGTTAGGGGTATCTTTACTCTCACTCAGACTTTATCTTTTAAAAATCAGATAAATGCTCATGAAATTTAAACTCTGGTAAACATTGGGAAACTTACCCTTAGTGACTATTTTCATTATTTTCTCACAATAAAAATTAATTTACTCACATAAATCCTTACCTTTCGTACACTGATAGACTGTATTGGGAGATGAATCAGATACATTTATGATTGAATTTCAAAAGCTACAAAACATGTGTATATTTATGTATATGTATACACGTGCACAACAGGAATTACTTTCTCTTTAGAATAAGCAATGTTAGAGAAAATTTATTATTCAACTCCAGACTCAGAGTTGAGTAATCTAAAAAGGACTTTTTTCTAAATAACATAGACAAGTATTCAGGATTAAAATTAAATATTTTTCAGAATTTTTCAATCTGGCTACAAATTAACACATTCATTTTTCCATTGTTTCAAGTAAAAATGATTGAAGTACTCATGAAAAATCATGCTTCATGTGTGATTAAACTGATTTATTTCTACTTCTAATTCCATTTACTTTAATAAAATGTTAACATTAAAAGAGAGATCAAGGCTTAAGATGCTGACAGGAAGTTTAGTTTTCAAGTAAAATCATGGGAATGGAGCACATGCTTGTCTACACCATGTTCACTGGCATTTACAGGGAGAAATTTGTGCAATGGGCAGGAAGATTATTGTTAACGCCTTCCAGAGATCATGAGGCTTGCATTTAACAAACATAACTTTATACTTTCCAAGGCCAACCTCTAGCTAGGAGTCAGGATATAGCCCCTTGGCAATTAGGCTGGGGACACGGGTTATTGACTGACATACCATGAAATACCACCAGGCCTTAGAAGGATAGCTTGCTGCAGAATGTGCTAACAGACACTTAATTGGGACAGTAAGATCTCCGTGGCAAATTGTTATATGTAATTTACACCATTCATGTATCTGCTGCAAACACTCTAATAAAATAAGTTATTCTCTAGCACTGAGAAAAAGCGCAAACTGCTATATCTTATATGAAGAGTGCAGAATTTATCTCTACCTATGGCCTTTGGAGTTTTGTTCCTTAGTCTTGCTTAGCAATCTTCATGACCAGTATTTGACTTCCATTCAATATTTAATGTACATACTGATTTTTTTTTTTTAGCATTTCCGTTGTAAGACTTAGCCTGACAGCTCCTTCTCCACAGGATGCCTAAATGAGTGACACCCAACTGGCAGGGGGAAGTGGGTAATCAAAGTGTCTACAGAGCTCCTTTTATTTGCTTCTTACCCCATACCAACTCTTCCAGTTCGGTAATTGATGTCTTCTCTTGGTAACTTAGGAGAAGGAAAGGAAATGTACAGATGTGGTCATATTAACCCCTATCAAAACTCCTACTCTGATGTATTCTTAAGCTTATTTCTCACTTCTTATGGTGGAAGGAGGGAGTTTACACATGAAGTTCCTCCACCCTCTCTCTCAACCTTGTTGGCAGATTTACAGGAACAGCCAGGACTACCCCAATTGCAGACAGATTTCTCTCACCACTACAGAGCAGAACTTTCCCAAGTACTGAACTCAGAGAGTCAACAGCATCACATTGATCCTGCCTGAGGAGGGAAACCCATACCACCCCAGGGTCCACCCTAATGGGTCGGGCTCTCACTAACAGGGCCCCAGACCACAGACCTTTCCCTCTTTCTTCCTTTCTTATCAAGCTTTCCTACTATATCTCATATACCATTCAGGGTCTGATATTAGGTTTGTTGATATCAAAATTTTAATTCACACTACAGTCTTAGGAATTCACCATAGTTTAAAAGTTTTATCTTTCCCCAGGGACATCAACATTTCAAGGAAGACTTTCAGGAATGCAAATTCCTCTGTCTACTTGTAACGCTGATGCAGATCCAGCAGTATACACACAGTATTTGGTTCTAAATCTAACTTTTCCTGTCCTAGGCTACGAGCTATGCCTAACCTGAGTGGTTTAAGAATCATTTATTTCACAAAAGTGCTTTGTATGTCTATTACTGCCTAAGCTTGAACTAGTTTCTGATGACTCAAAAGTGAATTATACAAGATTCATGAAATTTAAGGATTTCCCTGTCCCATGAGATACAGACTATAGATATATTATATATGTATTATTACAAGGCAGGCTATTATTACAACCTCTCTAATAACTCTTCCTGCACTAGTGAAATTGCTGGTTTACTTCTCTGCTCCCTGCCCACCCCCTGATGTCCTTGTGGGACAAGATTGTGTCTTACCCATCTTTGTAATTATACTTACCTAACTTCAGGATACAAAACACATTAGATAAGAAAGGAAGGTGTGGATAGAGAAACTGATACTCAGAGATGTTAAGGGCTTAGTCACAATGAAAATCTAGTAAGATCAGAAATGGGTTCAAATCTAAGTCCTTTGGCTCTAGGTAACATGCTCTTACCTCAACATCATTCGTCCATTGACATTCCTTTTAAGGAGTCAACCTGATAGCAATGTACATGTAAGCATGAATGCTAAGCACATACACCTACAGTCATTTCTAGTAATCTACAGATCACCTACATGTTAATTATCTACTTCGTGGCTTATCTGTTAGAAATGATTGCTATCAGAGTGTCTTCCATTTGCCATCGAATACACCTCTGAACCTTTTACCCGATTATCGCTTGCACAGGAAATGTAGACCATTTCTGAGAGATAAATGAGATTCTAATCATAAATGAGATTCTAATATTACCCTAGGTGCAACATAATTTAAATAATAAATCTGATGCACTCCCCCATTGCCAACTGACAAAATTTAATATAAATGGTTCTTAAGAGATGCACCCCTGTATTACCACAGATAATTTAGTTTATTGTACTTACTTTGTTGTAACTTACATTCAGAGATTCTGTTTTGGGTAGGAGTATTTAAGGATATTGATGTGTACTTCTCTCTCTGAAGCTGCCCACCTCCAGGACATACTATATAACTTTCACTCTTGGAGGCTTAAAAACTCATATTAGAAGGTAAATCTGGGAAACGTAGCCCTCTCTATTCGAATTGCCATGATGCCGTTCTATGGAAAGGCTTGCTAGTGACCTGCCAATAGTAAAGCTCCCAGGTGAGCAATAGCATCTTTCCAAACACAGAGAGCAAATTCAGACTTGTCACAAGTGGCCATTTAATCAGGAAACAATTCTCTAGAGTTTAGACATCACTTATGTGATTTATTTTTCAATATGTAAGCTCTCAGGTATCACTGCAAAAGACCAACCACAACAAAACTATAAAATTAAACATACACACATACACACACACAGAAATAAGCCTCTGGTGACTTTAAACAACCAAAAAAACTTTTTTTCCACTTCTTTCATCAAACTTTTTCCTATTCCATCCAAATGGAGAGCACCACAGGACATCGTGAAGGTAGTAGAGGTGTCACCAGCACAGTGCTGCTCTGAGAACCACTGGTACAGTCTTCATGAAGACTTATGAAGACACAAAGTCTTTTGTCCCTTCAGAATAAAAAGTCCAGTGCACGTGACAATGAACCTGTCATTTGAAACCTTGAGGGTTTTAATTTTATACATAATGGAGTTTGGAAATGAACCTATTGTACAGTTTTGCTCAGAATTCAGATTTATATTATGTACTCCTACAGATGCCCTAAAATGTACTCAAGTAGCAGGGTGTTGATGACATATACTAAAGTGGCAATTCTAATTGCTATCTGTATTGTGTAAACTACTTTAGCAAGCTAATCCAGGAACCCCTTTTCATTCAGTGCTAAAGACAAGCAGTTAAACATATATAGTAGCCCACCTGGTTAATCATCATCTTGCTCTCACTGAGAACAGTCATGTTTCACAAGACTAGCATATGCAAATTTGGGGTGGGGAGAGAGAAAGAAAGAGAAAGAGAAAAGTATATTCAAGGTTTTCTAAGGCAATATATTTAAGATAATTGCCCTCCTATCACCTGGTTCTGAAAATTACAGTGCAAAGACTAAATAACCCCAATATATACCACATATATATATATATATAATAATCACATACAGCAAATATAGTCCTTAATTGAGGGAACAGAACAACTAGGGTACCTGACCATAAAAAAGACAAGATAAGAAATATTAATCAAGCAGCATTTAACCTCCATTTATATCAACTGCCTGTAGAAGCACCCCCAAAACTAATATTTTAGCAATCTATAACTAAAGGCTTCAATGTCAATTTATCTCTTTATTTTTAATGTAACATTTGTACAATGTACGGAACCAATTTCTTTTTTTAACATCTTTATTGGAGTATAATTGTTTTACAATGTTGTGTTAGTTGCTGCTGTATAACAAAGTGAATTAGCTATATGTATACATATATCCCCCTATCCCATCCTTCTTGCGTCTCTCTCCCACTCTCCCTCCCTATCCCACCCTGTCACGTGGTCACAAAGCACCGAGCTGATCTCCCTGTGCTATGAGGCTGCTTCCCACTAGCTATCTATTTTACATTTGGTAGTGTGTATATGTCAATGTTACTCCCTCACTTCGTCCCAGCTTACCCTTCTCCCTCCCCGTGTCCTCAAGTCCATTCTCTACGTCTGCATCTTTCTTCCTGTCCTGCCCCTAGGTTCGTCAGAACCTATTTTTTTTTTTTTTAGATTCCATATATATGTGTTAGCATACGGTATTTGTTTTTCTCTCTCTGACTTACTTCACTCTGTATGACAGACTCTAGGTCCATCCACCTTACTACAAATAACTCAATTTTGTTTCTTTTTATGCCTGAGTAATATTCCATTGTCTATATGGGCCACATCTTCTTTATCCATTCATCTGCTGATGGACACTTAGGTTGCTTCCATGTCCTGGCTATTGTAAATAGAGCTGCAATGAACACTGTGGTACATGACTCTTTTTGAATTATGGTTTTCTCAGGGTATATGCCCAGAAGTGCGATTGCTGGGTCATATGGTAGTTCTATTTTTTGTTTTTTAAGGACCCTCCATACTGTTCTCCATAGTGACTGTATCAATTTACATTCTCACCAACAGTGCAGGAGGGTTCCCTTTTCTCCACACCCTCTCCAGCATTTGTTGTTTGTAGATCTTTTGATGATGGCTGTTCTGACTAGTGTGAGGTGATACCTCATTGTAGTTTTGATTTGCATTTCTCTAATGATTAGTGATGTTGAGCATTCTTTCATGTGTTTGCTGGCAATCTCTATATCTTATTTGGAGAAATGTCTATTTAGATCTTCTGCTCATTTCTGAATTGGGTTGCTTGTTTTTTTGATAATGAGCTACATGAGCGGCTTGTATCTTTTGGAGATTAATCCTTTGTCAGTTGCTTCATTTGCCAATATTTTCTCCCATTCTGAGGGTTGTCTTTTCATCTTGTTTATGGTTTCCTTTGCTGTGCAAAAGCTTTTCAGTTTCATGAGGTCCCATTTGTTTATTTTTGTTTTTATTTCCATTTCTCTAGGAGGTGGGTCAAAAAGAATCTTGCTGTGATTTATGTCAGAGAGTGTTCTTCCTATGTTTTCCTCTAAGAGTTTCATAGTGTCTGGCCTTACATTTAGGTCTTTAATCCATTTTGAGTTTATTTTTGAGTATGGTGTTAGAGAGTGTTCTAATTTCATTCTTTTACATGTAGCTCTCTAGTATTACCAGCACCACTTATTGAAGAGGCTGTCTTTTCTGCATTGTATATTCTTGCCTCCTTTATCAAAGATAAGGTGACCATATGTACATGGGTTTATCTCTGGGCTTTCTATGCTGTTCCATTGATCTATATTTCTATTTTTGTCCCAGTACCATACTGTCTTGATTACTGTAGCTTTGTAGTATAGTCTGAAGTCCAGGAGCCTGATTCCTCCAGCTCCGTTTTTCTTTCTCAAGATTGCTTTGGCTATTCGGGGTCTTTTGTGTTTCCATACAAATTGTGAATTTTTTTGCTCTAGTTCTGTGAAAAATGCCCTTGGTAGTTTGATAGGGATTGCAATGAATCTGTAGATTGCTTTGGGTACTATAGTCATTTTCACAATGTTGATTCTTCCAATCCAAGAACATGGTATATCTCTCCATCTGTTTATATCATCTTTAATTTCTTTCATCAGTGTCTTATAGTTTTCTGCATACAGGTCTTTTGTCTCCTTAGGTAGGTTTATTCCTAAGTATTTTATTCTTTTTGTTGCAGTGGTAATTGGGATTGTTTCCTTAATTTCTCTTTCAGATTTTCCATCATTCGTGTATAGGAATGCAAGAGATTTCTGTGCATTAATTTTGTATCCTGCTACTTTACCAAATTCATTGATTAGCTCCAGTAGTTTTCTGGTAGCATCTTTTGGATTCTCTATGTATAGTATCATGTCATCTGCAAACAGTGACAGCTTAATTTCTTCTTTTCCGATTTGGTTTCCTTTTATTTCTTTTTCTTCTCTGATTGCTGTGGCTAAAACTTCGAAAACTATGCTGAATAACAGTGGTGAGAGTGGGCATCCTTATCTTGTTCCTGATTTTAGAGGAAATGGTTTCAGTTTTTCTCCATTGAGATGACGTTGGCTGTGGGTTTGTCATATATGGCCTTTATTATGTTGAGGTAAGTTCCCTCTATGCCTACTTATTGGAGAGTTTTTATCATAAATGGGTGTTGAATTTTGTCAAAAGCTTTTTCTGCATCTATTGAGATGATCATATGGTTTTTATCCTTCAGTTTGTTAATATGGTGTATCACATTGATTGATTTGCGTATATTGAAGAATCCTTGCATTCCTGGGATAAACCCCACTTGATCATGGTGTATGATCCTTTTAATGTGCTGTTGGATTCTGTTTACTAGTATTTTGCTGAGGATTTTTGCATCTATGTTCATCAGTGATATTGATTTGTAGTTTTCTTTTTTTGTGACATCTTTTTCCGGTTTTGGTGTCAGGGTGATGGTGGCCTCGTAAAATGACTTTGCAAGTGTTCCTCCCTCTGCTATATTTTGGAAGAGTTTGAGAAGGATAGGTGTTAGCTCTTCTCTAAATGTTTGATAGAATTTTTCTGTGAAGCCATGTGGTCCTGGGCTTTTGTTTGTTGGAAGATTTTTATTCACAGTTTCAATTTCAGTGCTTGTGATTCGTCCGTTTACATTTTCTATTTCTTCCTGGTTCAGTCTCAGAAGGTTGTGCTTTTCTAAGAATGTGTCCATTTCTTCCACGTTGTCCATTTTATTGGCATATAGTTGCTTGTAGTAATTTCTCAATGGTTCATTGTATTTCTGCAGTATCAGATGTTACTTCTCCTTTTTCATTTCTAATTCTATTGATTTGAGTCTTCTCCTTTTTCTTATGAGTCTGGCTAGTGGTTTATCAATTTTGTTTACCTTCTCAAAGAACAAGCTTTTAGTTTTATTGATCTGTGCTATTGTTTCCTTCATTTCTTTTTCATTTATTTTTGATCTGATGTTTATGATTTTTTTCCTTCTGCTAACTGGGTTTCTTTTGTTCTTCTTTCTCTAATTGCTTTAGGTGTAAGGTTAGGTTGTTTATTTGAGATGTTTCTTGTTTCTTGAAGTAGGATTGTATTGCTATAAACTTCCCTCTTAGAACTGTTTTTGCTGCATCCCATAGGTTGTGGTTCATCATGTTTTCATTGTCATTTGTTTCTAGGTATTTTTTGATTTCCTCTTTGATTTCTTCAGTGATCTCTTGGTTATTCAGTAGCATATTGTTTAGCCTCCATGTGTTTGTTTCTTTTACAGTTTTTTTTCCTGTAATTGCTATCTAGTCTCATAGTGCTGTGGTCAGAAAAGATACTTGATTCAATTTCAATTTTCTTAAATTTACCAAAGTTTGATTTGTGACCCAAGATATGCTCTACCCTGGAGAATGTTCTATGAGCATTAGAGAAGAAAGTGTGTTCTGTTGTTTTTGGATGAAATGTCCTATAAATATCAATGAAGTCCGTCTTGTTTAATATATCATTTAAAGCTTGTGTTTCCTTATTTATTTTCATTTTGGATGATCTGTCCATTGGTGAAAGTGGGGTTTTAAAGTCCTCTACTATGATTGTGTTACTGTCAATTTCCCATTTTATGGCTGTTAGCATTTGCTTTAAGTATTGAGGTGCTCCTGTTATATCTTTACAATTGTTAAAAATATTTAAAATTGTTATAATATTTACAATTGTTATATCTTCTTCTTGGATCGATCCCTTGACCATTATGTAGTATCCTTCTTTGTTTCTTGTAATAGTCTTTAAAGTCTATTTTGTCTGATATGAGAATTGCTACTCCAGCTTTCTTTTGATTTCCATTTGCATGGAATATCTTTTTCAATCCCCTCACTTTCAGTCTGTATATGTCCCTAGGTCTGAAGTGGGTCTCTTGTAGACAGCATATATACAGGTCTTGTTTTTGTATCTCTTCAGCCAGTCTATGGCTTTTGGTTGGCACATTTAATCCATTTACATTTAAGGTAATTATCGGTATGTATGTTCCTATTACCATTGTCTTAATTGTTTGGGGTTTGTTATTGTAGGTCTTTTCCTTCTCTTATGTTTCCTGCCTAGAGAAGTTCCTTTAGCATTTGTTGTAAAGCTGGTATGGTGGTGCTGAATTCTCTTAGCTTTTGCTTGTCTGTAAAGGTTTTAATTTCTCCATCAAATCTGAATAAGATCCTTGCTGGGTAGAGTAATTGGTTGTTGGTTTCCCTTTCATCACTTTAAAGATGTCCTGCCACTCTCTTCTGGGTTGCAGAGTTTCTGCTGAAAGATCAGCTGTTAACCTTATGGGGATTCCCTTGTATGTTATTTGTTGTTTTTCCCTTGCTGCTTTTAATATTTTTTCTTTGAATTTAATTTTTGATAGCTTGATTAATACGTGTCTTGGTTTGCTTCTCCTTGGATTTATCCTGTATGGGACTCTGTGTGCTTCCTGGACTTGATTGACTATTTCCTTTCCCTTGTTAGGGAAGTTTTCAACTATAATCTCTTCAAATATTTTCTCAGACCCTTTCTTTTTCTCTTCTTCTTCTGGGACCCCTATAATTAGAATACTGTTGCGTTTAATGTTGTCCCAGAGTTCTCTGAGACTGTCCTCAATTCTTTTCATTCTTTTTTCTTTATTGTGCTCTGCAGTAGTTATTTCCACTATTTTATCTTCCAGGTCATTTATCCGTTCTTCTGCCTCAGTTATTCTGCTGTTGATTCCTTCTAGAGAATTTTTCATTTCATTTTTTGTGTTGTTCATCATTGTTTGTTTGCTCTTTAGTTCTTCTAGGTCCTTGTTAAATGTTTCTTGTATTTTCTCCATTCTATTTCCAAGATTTTGGATCATCTTCACTATCATTACTCTGAATTCTTTTTCAGGTAGACTGACTATTTCCTCTTCAGTTGTTTGGTCTGGTGGAGTTTTACCTTGCTCCTTCATCTGCTGTGTGTTTCTCTGTCTTCTCATTTTGCTTAACTTACTGTATTTGGGGTCTCCTTTTTGCAGGCTGCAGGTTCATAGTTCCCATTGTTTTTGGTGTCTGCCCCCAGTGGGTAAGGTTGTTTCAGTGGCTTGTGTACGCTTCCTGGTGGAGGGGACTGGTGCCTGTGTTCTGCTGCATGGGGCTGGATCTTGTCTTTCTGGTGGGCAGGGCTGCATCTGGTGGTGTGTTTTGGGTTGTCCATGAACTTAGTATGATTTTAGGCAGCCTCTCTGCTACTGGGTGTGGTTGTGTTCCTGTCTTGCTAGTTGTTTGACATGGGGCATCCAGCCCTGGAGCTTCCTGGCCGTTGCGTGGAGCTGGGTCTTAGCGTTGAGACAGAGATCTCTGGGAGAGCTCTTGCCAATTGATATTACAGGGGTATGGGAGGTCTCTGGTGGTCCAGTGTCCTGAACTCGGCTCTCCCACCTCAGAGGCTCAGGCCTGACACCAGGCCAGAGCACCAAGACCCTGTCAGCCACATGGCTCAGAAGAAGAGTCAGAAAAAAAGAAAGAGAAAAAAATAAAAAAATAAAATAAAATAAACACAATAAAATCATTAAAATTAAAAAGTAAGTAAAAAAAGAAGAGAGCACCCAAACCAATAAACAAATCTACCAATGATAACAATCGCTAAACATTATGCTAAGATAAACATAAAAATCAGAAACAAGTCAGTCGCAGACAGCAAACCCCAAGTCTACAGTTGCTCCCAAAGTCCACCACCTCAATTTTGGGATGATTCGTTGTCTATTCAGGTATTCCACAGATGCAGGGTACATCAAGTTGATTGTGGAGATTTAATCCACTGCTCCTGAGGCTGCTGGGAGAGATTTCCCTTTCTCTTCTTTGTTTGCACAGCTCCTGGGGTTCAGCTTTGGTTTTGGCCCCACCTCTGCGTGTAGGTTGCCCTCAGCCTTCTGTTCTGCCCAGACATGATGGAGTTAAAGCAGTGGCTGATTAGGGGGCTCTGGCTCAGTCTTGCTGGGAGGAAGGAGGGGTATGGTAGTTATAATTGGAATGTGCAGCTAGCCTGTGGTGGCAGAGGCCAGTGTGACGTTGCACCAGCCTGAGGTGCACCGTGTGTTCTCCCGGGGAAGTTTTCCCTGGATCACGGGACCCTGGCAGTGGCGGGCTGCACAGTCTCCCAGGGAGGGGGGGCATGTGGATAGTGACCTTGTGCTTGCATACACAAGGATTGCATACACCAAGTATTCTTGGTGGCTGCAGTAGCAGCATTAGCGTTTCATGCCTAACTCTGCTGTCCGCGCTGATAGCCACGGCTTGCACCTCTCTCTGGAGCTCGATTAGGTGGTGCTCTGTCTTCTGTGGGCAGACAGGGAAGGAATTCCCTCTCCTTGTGCACCCCAAAACAATGGTCTCTTGCCTCTTAGGCAGGTCCAGAGTTTTTTCTGGACTCCCTCACAGCTACCTGTGGCGCACTAGCCCCCTTCAGGCTGTGTTCATGCAGCCAACCCCAGTCCTCTCCCTGGGGTCTGACCTCCGAAGCCCGAGCCTCAGGTCCCAGCCCCCACCCGCCCCAGTGGGTGAGCAGACAAGCCTCTCAGGCTGGTGAGTGCTGGTCGGCACTGATCCTCTGTGCGGGAATTTCTCTGCTTTGCCCTCTGCACTACTGTTGCTGCGCTCTCCTCCATGGTTCCAACGCTTCCCTCCCACCCACCCTCCGTCTCTGCCAGTGAAGGGGCTTCCTAGTGTGTGGAAACTTTTCCTCCTTCACAGCTCCCACCCAGAGGTGCAGGTTCCATCCCTATTCTTTTGTCTCTTTTTTTTCTTTTGCCCTACCCAGGTACGTGGGGATTTTCTTGCCTTTTGGAAAGTCTGAGGTCTTCTTCCAGCGTTCACTAGGTGTTCTGTAGAAGCTGTTCCACATGTAGATGTATTTTTGATGTATTTGTGGGGAGGAAGGTGATCTCCACGTCTTACTTCTCCGCCATTTTGAAGGCCCCCCTCTACGGAACTAATTTTTTATTTCTCCATTTCATGTTTGCAGAAAAGATCCAGTGCAGCATTTCAGAATTTGGTTTGGCTCTGCCACACTGGAGTTACCCAAGCCAATATATTCAGCATAGCACAGTGTTTTAATGTAATGATATACCACTGCTTCTAGACCCAGCAATAAGATGAAAATCCAAGAACAGGCATAAAACACCCATGAAGAAATGACAGAGCTTGAAGTCAGCTTGAATAATTTCTGAGTCATAAATTCATGAAAGTGGAGGGAGGAAAAAAGAGAAAAGGAGAAGCAAGGAGGAGGGGGAAAAGGGCAAGTGAGTGGCTCATTCTACCCAACTCAAACACTGAATTTAGGAGTTTTATGCACATTCCTATTTCTTATTCACAGGACTCCAGTATATATCAACTGACCCACAGTCATGGATGCATTAGAAGCTCTGCCTCAATTGTGTTGAGAGGGTAGAGTGTGCCCAGTTTGGTAATCATGCGTTTTTCACTTTGGCTACATATGTATGTGTATGTGCACAGTTGTGCATAACAGATAGCGGTGCATGTTTTGCACCATTCACATTGGCTTCCTTCAGACTTCATTTTCCTTCCCCAGATATCTGCTGCCTGTCTTTGCTCCTGCAGAACATCATGATTTGATGGGAACTCTGTAAATCTATATTTAGTGCCTGGGATACACACTTTTCTCCTAACACCCTCAAGACAGCTGAGATCAGCACTTCTGTCAATAGTTTCCAGGTATGACCTCTGGGGAACTAGGCTACCCCTGGAATTTACTTTTCCTCACAGACGAATAAAGCTTGAGGAATACCACAAAACACATCCTTTCTGATTAGCACATCCAGATAGAAACTCTCATATCTTTGACCACTCCTTTCCTTTTTGTCAATATTTAAATTGGAATTTAGAATGGGTATGCTGCTAAAAATCTGGAATTTTTTAAATTAAAAAATTGGAAATATAATGATACACCACCATACACATCTAAGGAAAAATGCCTGCCTGATGGACAAATGTGATGTTCCCGTTGGCATGCCTGGCTGGTGGTCCTCTGTACTACTATGCATGTAATGTGCTCAGAGGGCCTGTCATGTCCCCCTCCAGACTGTAAACCTTGGCAGCTGAAGGTACACACAGCATCCAGAACATGGGAGGCTTTCAATAAACGTCTATTGAATTAATTGGAAACATGAGGAGTCTCTTTAAATATTGGGGGTCTGACTCCACCTTTCTTGACTATGTTCATTACTTTTACTTAGGAATATCTAAGAAGATATACCTTTCCATCCTAAGAACTGGATGAGTGTCAGGGAAGAAAAATCAATAGAGAGAAAAGAGAATTCTACAACCAATTCCATGCCCCTGACTTTGAACCCTACAGATTCCTAAAAAGTAGGCAGTGTATTGGGAGCCGGCTACCTCCATTTTGATCTGCAAGCTTAGTTTTAATATTAACTACTATGGCAGACATTAAAAAGACCCAAGAAGCACAAAGTATCTGCAGAGCTAAGCAGCAGTACTCCTTGTACCCAAGGTGAACTTTCTCTATACAGGTATTTGTATACTGGATTTACCTCTGAAGTTAAGCTAGATAGGGGAGTAAAAGGGAAACTAGATATCTGAACAACTATTACTTGGTGAGTGGAAGTTGGAGCAATTATAAACAAGCAGAAGAAAACCCAGGTATTAAAGTGCCTATAAGTATAGTTTGAAATTGTGTAGTAAGCACCCTAGGGTCAGCACAGCTTTCTGGAATGAAGCATGTCTCTGAACAAAAACTTTTCTGTAACTTATATTCTGTATACCTGCATGTTTTATTTTTGATACAGCACTGTTGGTAAAGAGTTCTGAAAGGCATAAGAAGCATTAAATAATGCTACACAATGAAAGACTAGATGGCAATTAGAATGTCCAAGTTTGTCATTTTTGCTTTAAAAGGAACGTTAGAAATATGATTTCTGTAATGATCTCATTTTCTGAAAGGAATCCGATTGCAGACAAAGGAGTGTTCGTCTAGAAGTTAGGGATGTATAGCTTGAGAAATATTGATTTATAGTGAATACTTAGAATCACATTAACCATTGTTCTCCTGTTATTTATAAACAGCCTGATCTCACGATCAGGTTCAATATCCAGGGCTCAATTCTGTTTTTTGGTGACCTTCTACATCAATAGCTATTCAAATGTTCAGGTGGCTTCCATTTTAGGTTTTATTTATTTTGGTTTACATTTTTTCTCCTTCATAATAGGGCACAAGGTCCTTCCTACCTGCATTGTTCCACAAAGGTTATCCAGCACACATTAGAAGCATGTGGCCCATGAGCCAAATATAGCACATGACTGTGTTTGTTTTGGCTTCCAGGTGTTTGAAATGTATGGATTTCTTTAGATATGGATATGTTTTCCAGTTTGCAAGAGTTCTTACCACTCCCTAATGTTCTTACCTGCATATTTACAATTAACTTCTTGGTCTCTGTAGACACTTGATTGGAAAGCTCTAGCCTAGAAACTAGGCTTCCCCTGATGCAAGAAATATTCCTTATTCCATGCTATTCTTTACTTCACACTGTTCTTGTACTTCACTTTGATTCAATTTAGCACTAAATTTTCACAGGCATTCATTCATTGTTTGTTGAGCTTCTTCTAAATGCCGAGTACTGTCCTGGGCACTGGTGACAGCAGTGTCTACTGGTGATACATCATGCCCGCTCTCACAGAGCTTTTACTCTTGTTGGGGATAAGAGGGCACATGGACAATAAATAAATACTTTTAGGTGGTGATAAGTATTATGTAAAGAAAAATAAAGCAGAGAAAGGAGGTCGAGCATGACAGGGGATGTTATTTTCAACAGGGTATTAGGAACATTCTCTCTGATGAGGTGACATCTTAGCACACACCTGAGTAAAGTCATAGGATAAACCACACGGATATCTGTGGGAAGAACTTCCCAAGCAAACACAGGTCTCCTCCTAGAAAGAGCTCTATCTTTATACAGGTAAAAGCTTCTAACTCTAGCACACTCTTGGTTTCCTCAGCTGAGTATAGAAGACAATTGCTAGTGGTTTTCTACTTAATTCTGTCACTACTTTTTACACATAGTTTTTTAAAACCAAGTGGAAAATAAATCAGTAATTTTCAAACTCTTCCTTCACTATTACAACTTGACCTGATGCTTCTGTTATCACTGAAACAATAATAGATGATAATAGAAAGTTGCTACTATAAAGGAAAGTGTCTATTGAAAAAGCTGCTTTTAGAAAACTCTCCCACCAAAAATCCCAAGGTTACTTCAAACAGCAACAACAATGACTAACAAACAATGGCATGATTATGTAAAAAAGAATCATATTACTTTTGCGAGTACCTTTTAAATAATAGAAGAAATGAACATTCGACCTATTTTTTAAAAAAGAGTAAGTAATGGTTGTAAATGAGTAATTAAGGAAGCATAATCTTTGTTTTTTAAGGTAGCAATAATTTTAGAATTCTAAAGAGATCTGAGAAATTATTTATATCAATTCCTTCTTTTAAACTATAAGAAAACTAAAGCTCTGAGGGATTAAGTGGCTTGTCCAAGGACAAAGAGCCATTTATTGGTCAAACTAGAACCTGAACCCAAGGTTCCTAATTTTTAGACTGGTACTCTTATTACACTGTATATATCACATTGCACTAGTGAATTTAAAAAATCAAAAACTACTATTGAGACTCATTATTTTCCATGCTGTCAGCCAACACCCAATGACTGCAATAAGTTAGATATTTTCTTAGTGTATCCACTATGCCCTCCACTCCTTGACTACCGGAACATGAAAGCATGTTCTATCAGGAAGGCTAATTTGTACCTCTCTATGTCAAACACCCCAAAACCCAGTTTATGGTTATGAAGGGCAAGATTAATTTAGGAATTTCACAGATGCTTTAGAAAGGCATTAGTGGGGCCTCTTGGATCAGAAAAAAAAGATGTCTAAGTAACAACACTCAATAGAGTAGAGTCTAAATCCTGTTCTGGATCTTTGCAGATGGCGATCATGGGAAAGAGGAACCCAAGCACGCTGGCTCAGTTTATGCAGAATCACTGGATTGATAAATCCATTCCAATCTCCATCTTGTATATGTCTAATATGCCAGTTTACCACTGCAAGAATAGTAATTGGTGATTTCTTTGCTCATATTCTTACTTTTAAGTGAAAAAACATATCTAAGAATTAATACCTTAAAAATAAATTAGTTGAGAGTAGTTATAAAAACAGCAATGGGGCTTCCCTGGTGGCGCAGTGGTTGAGAACCTGCCTGCCAATGCAGGGGACACGGGTTCAAGCCCTGGTCTGGGAAGATCCCACATGCCACAGAGCAGCTAGGCCCATGAGCCACAGTTGCTGAGCCTGCGCGTCTGGAGCCTGTGCTCCTCAACAAGAGAGGCCGCGATAGTGAGAGACCGGCGCACCGCGATGAAGAGTGGCCCCCACTTGCCGCAACTAGAGAAAGCCCTCGCACAGAAACTTCTAGTTCCTTTATTTTGGCATGATGCATTTCTAGCTGGTCAGATTTTTCTTGCATTTGTTTTTCAAGTTCTCCCTTTGTGACTCTAAGCTTGGCATCAAGTTCATTTGATTTAATTTCTTCTGATTCCTGATATGTTTTTATCATATCCTGACAATTTTTCCGAATTTGATCTGCTTCTTCCTTTGCTTGAGTTAATTTTGTTGTTGTTTCTTTGAGTTTATCTTTGGTTTCCTTGTGTGAATCCATTTCTGCTTTTAATTTGTTTTGTGCCCATTTTACTTTAATGATGTGAGAGTTGATATCTTCCTTTAATTTGTCTATTTCTCTGACGAGTCTAGTAGTTTCACCTTCCTTTGTTTCATACAGCTGGTGTGAGGGATAGTAAGACCCAACACAGCCATAAATAAATAAATAAATAAATAAATAAAATTAAAAAAAAAAATGCCTTGCTAAAAATAACCTTTCCTACAGTAGAAAATATTTTTTAAAAAAACAGCAATATAGAAATAATTCTTCAAATTAATTTGATTTTCAAGATTAACCTAAACCTAAAATAACTTAGTCACTTTTTTGCTTACACCTAAAATTAAATTATTGGTCATTAAAAATTCCTATCACCAAGATATTAAAATATGCTATGTATTTTACTGTCAACATAATAGTATGCTATTATTTTTTGCATATTTCCTATTAATAACATAAATCATCCAAACCATCAGTTTCAATATCTATACAGTAAACTCATAGAAATGTGTCAGTTGTGGATCTTGGTGTAGGTTCAACTCAATTCAATGGATACATATTGAGCATCTACTATATGCTAAGAAGATAATCAAAATACAATTAAGAAATGATCCCTGAACTCAAAGAAGTTAGATTTAACTTAGAGTTTCAGTTAGCTGTCAGAGGCCTGATAATTTTTTATTTGTTCATATTTTATTTAGATTGTAGTAAATGTCATCCATCCAGAACTAATCCAACAGCAAAGGCCTTATGCTTTAGGTGTATGCTATGGACGTGTATAATCCCAATCATCTGAAGAAAGTGAAACATGCTATATCCCGAGGAGGACATTTGGAGAGGAAGTTTTGGCTTACACATAGCAGGCTCTCAATAAAATTCTGATGATTGAACAGTAACTCAATTCTTCTGTTCCAACTTGGGAACCAAGGAAGACATCTCCCACAATGAAACCCTTTAAGAGTATCGGGAATCTCCATGCTGTACCCTCTCTGACACTTCACACCACCAGGCTCTGTCACAGTCATGGCCAGGGATTCTGAAAATCCAGTGCTACAGAAGGGACTAAGAAGGCAACAGGATTATGTGAAGTTTCTGACAGCAGTGAAATCAAAAGCACTTGGCCATTGTATATAAGAGGCATTTGAAATCAGACATTGTTAATTTGGGAATGGTCTGAATACATATTGTGCGAATACTCATAAGGTTCATGTTAAGTTTTAGTGCATAACCTTTATCCTCTGTAAATCCTGAGAAGCAAAACATTACAACTTGATTTATTCTAGAAATTGAATTGTCAGAAAAAACAATCAACTCTTTCTCAATTTCTGAAGGAAAGCATTGTAACATTTACAGAACTTTTAGATTAAATAAACAAAGCTTAGTTTTGAATATATTTTTAAAACCAAAAAGGCAAAAACCTTTAAGAAATTTATGGAATCATCTTAAATTGAAAAATCGGATGGAACAGAGATGAAATATCCAGTAATGTTCTTTTGTCCCAAATAACTTTCTTTTAAAGAATTTGTGGTTTGGGGAAGGGAATATAATTTATCACTCCCAAATAATTGCTTTACTTCGTTAAAAATCTATACATCTTTATTCTGATATTTCTAATGGCAACATATATAATATATATTGATAGTTTGTATTCCATTAATAATAAAATCTAAAAGAAATCTATTCAAGTAAAAAAGCTATAAAATTTTTTCTAAATCTAATAATGGCTTACGGATTCTGAGCTATAGCAAATATCCTGAAATTTTTGGTCAATGATATGAATATTCAATTAAAATTTGTAATAATGAGATATGGCCAAATGTATCCTGCAAGGACACCAGATGTTTGAACATAAATAGACAAAAATTCAGATATACTGTATTTAAAATATTAATTCAAATATAATATAAAATAATATAAAATATTAAAACTTGTTGGAGTCTACAGTCCAGCTCCTTTACTTTAAAATTGAAGAAACAGAAGCCAGATAATTTCTTTCATTCACCTTTACAGATTGCACAGTTGGCTAGCAGAATATAACTCAGTTTTTGCTGATGCTTACCACTAAACTGTGCTATCTCTAATTAGGGTACTGGGTTTTTAAATTATTTTTAAATTATAGTGAACTACTGATTAGGCTATACCTTATTAAAAATGAGAACACCTACTTAGACTTTTCCAATAAGAATTTTTTAAGCAAAATAGGTATCAGCAGTTAAGAGCAAGAAACTGCCAAAAAAAGGCAAAAAGAAAAAATCTGCTTCAGTATTTTGACCAATTCTGGACTTCTCAGTAATTTAGCATTTTGTCACCCAATTTAGACATTCTATCCAGTGATGCTAAATCCAGTTCGAAACAATGATGATCAGTGAGGAGAAAATCCTCAATACTGATCAAGACAGGATTTTTTGTTAGTTTAAGTTTTATACCTAGTAAACATTGTAGATAACAAGCTAATTCTGATATGGGTAGATTGAATTAAGTCCACAGATGTTAGCATTTTGAAAGGAAAATGAATTACCATGTTTTGGAGTTGTATCAGTTGGCAGCCCTGGAATTTGTAGCCACAACAAAGACCACAATGTACAAGGAAGAAAAGGCACAATGTTAGATAGCATCTACCAAACCAGCCCTACTGCAATTGATTCTGTTTCTAGCTTCTCTCTGACCCCACTGTTACCCTCAAACCCCTCTCAGCTTCCATGCCGAGTTTTTTATTCTGCTGCTGTTTTCTCTCCACATAGCTTCTTTCCAAACCAACATCCATGTTTCACTCATCAACCACCGCTTTAGAAAGCTTCAGGCTGGATGGCCAGGCATGAAGTGCTGGCAGGTGGTATAGCTGTTAGGCAGCCTTGTGTATCACAAGAGATCTGATGTTATCAAATTCCTTTTCCCCCAAAGACTAAAGAGAGCAAGCCTTTGTGAGCATGCAGGAGGGGGATGAAAACAGTTTGTCTCCTGAGCAGCTAGCCTTTGTCATATTACAAATGAAATCACTTAGGAAATTTAGAGAATTAATATCATAATGAAGACGGGAGTACCCATTAGGGTGGTCTAATGTTGCTCTGGAGAAATGTGATGGATGCCCAGTGGCTGCAAGCCCTTATTTGCAGAGAGTTACCTCTGCAGTTGCCATTATTAGGAAGATGTCTGAAGCAGAGGATCAGACACAACCATTGCAAGATGAGATAGTGTTTGACTGGTTTCCAGGGAACGGAAGGATACAAGCTTAGTTGTACCTGTCACTACGGCTCCCAGCATTTTTCCCCCCTTAATGTCTTTTTTAGCTGTAGGAAGTTTCTCTTTAAAGATTCAGTGCTTTCCTAATGACATAAAGCGAGTAACAGGGAGCATATAAAAATGTTATATAGATTACAAACGGATTCAGTCTATTTTAAGACAATGTGTGCCAGCCCTAAAGAATGATTTTATTTAGCTTTACTTTTCTCTTGAAAATAAATTTAGCCAAAAATTCCGAAATGAACACACCACTGGCATCCCCATGTTCATTTAGCTTTCTATGTAAAACATCTCTCACTTTCCATGGCAGTATTTATGCCTACCCAAAATCCAATCTGCATTTGATGCTCTTTTCTGCACTAAAGCCTAGAATATGGTACTTCCAGAAATTATTGTAAAATGTAATTGAATCCTCCTTTCTGGTACTCAAATCTCTTTCTCTCTTGTACTGCTTGCCAGTGACATCAGTATACATAATTGGAAATGGGAAACTTCCAAAACCCCACATCAATTCCAGACTAGATAAAAAGGAAGGATAATTTCTCTGAGAAAAATTTGGAATGGTGTAAAGGAAGGGAAAGGCTAAATATTTCCTGGAAAGTAAGACTATATACCTATACTTTTTCTCCACTTCACAACTAATCCTTTTGTCTCTCAGACCGGAATTTTCACAATTAGCATTTCTTGTTACTGTGCCTGCCATCCACTGAGTAATATCCCTTCTCTGCAATATTTTTCTTCCAATGTCTGTCCCTTTTCAAGACAAGTTTATAGAGTAGTTCATTCTCTTGATGAAGTCAAATGCAATTTTTTGAGACTGCTGTAAATAAAGACACAATCACCCAGATTTTGGAAATCTTGGTCAATTATAAATAGGAACAACTCAGAAATTATTCCCAGTTCTTTTCCCAGCATGAAAAAAAAACCAAAATAGCTAAACTTGCTTAATTACCAATTAGGGAGCAAACTTGTACTATTGTAGCATTTGGTTCGGTGAATATCCAGGTTCTTTCCATTGAGCTACTTTTGATTTCCTATTCTCTTCTGTATTCAAAACCTTTCAGGACAGCCAACCTAAAGGGTCAATAAAATCTCTTCCATGGAAAATGTTAAACACCAAAAGCAAGGTTCACCAAAAAGCTGAGCTAACTACTGTCTGGGTTGTCTGTGGTCCCTTTTGAAGGGGACACAATTAACTTCATTAATAAACCTTTATTACCATCCCAAAACAGTAAATTCTACTCACTCCCCAAACACAAAAGCTTGCTGATGATCCACACGTATACCTTGCATATCCATTCGGTACTTACTACATTTTAAATTTTCATTTCATCACATATCTTATGTCTTTAACCTTATCACATATCCAAGTCATTTTCCCCACAGCTAGACTTTAGTCTCCCTAAAAACAATACATATTTATCATTATAGTACTGAGTCCAGTATTAGGCCTATTATGAGGACTCCATAAATATTTGCTAAATGAAATCAAACTGATATAACCAGTAAATGCTATGAACTTTCTAAAACTCAATATAGATAAACAAATCCCATGTGGAAGGGAAGGTATATGGTCACTCCTCTGTATTGTTTTACATTTCCTTCTGAACTGCTACATGCAAATTCCACTAATAAAGAAACGCATCCTCCCTAAAGTGAATAAAAAGGTCCTAATGAAAGTAATGTACTCCACTAGCATTCAGACCCTGAAAACATAAATGTGATCTTGGCCAGAGAAGAATCTAATGAAAACAATCATAGTAAACATAGCTCTTCCCTGCTCAGTGCTCAGTAAGTGAGCAGCAGGTTTTCTCTGTGTAGCTTACAGAAAACAGGAGGTAGCAGTTTGCAAGGAGCAGCGTTTTAATGTGATTGGACTATAACAGACAATCTATTTACAGCATGCTCTGGGGAGCTTATAAACAAATGTTGAGTAATTTCAGCCAGCAGTAATTACCCTTGCAGCTGACAAGGATAGCATGAGACTTTCTCCTTCACCTTCAGCCCAGTCCAGAAGGCAGTGTACACAATGCCACTTCTAATTATTTCTGCATTTCTATGGCTAAAGACCAAAGTGTGTTATTAGTGAACATTTTAGAAGCTTTTTAAAAGCTTATTTATTAGGACAATTAAAAGGCATCACTATGACAGCAAATAAAAGGTTCCATTCTCAGGAATGCAGTATCAAATGAGCTTCTGCCCACTTACCTTTAAGGCAATGTGGACTTGTTTTGTGTTGTCTATTGTTAAGAGCCAAGACTAAAGCTTGGTAATAAAAAGAAATAGTATCTGGAATGCATTTGGTTTAATTCTGAGATATGCCTTTTGCTCTTAACAGTTTTTAAGTAATGTAGAGCATATAACTGAAGTTATTTCTCAAAAAGCATAGAATTTTGAAATGTGTGTGTGTTGCTTGATTACAGAGCCTGCTGGAGATAAAATACACGTAGTCATACTATCTCTCTTCTTCTACCTCTCACGGGAGGCACTAGATTACCCTGGCTGGTTAAAGGATTTTATCTGGAGGGGTCACTGATATTGCATCAGTTTGACATAAGGAAGATGTTAAAAATTCAAAGATCTAAAAATAAACCTTTGGCAGATAAGCTCCTAATGGATGCTGAAGGAGTAAAACAATTATGCAGAGCAATCACCCTGAGCGTTTGTAATTAACAATCAAATTACTTCCCAGAAGTGTCCAACAAGAGAACTTTTGTTGAACATTTCTATATGTGCCAAACTACCCCAAAGTAATTGGGGAAATCAGTGAACTGTGGTGTGTGCTGGTTCTTAAACACCACGGCCAGTTTGGCATTCACTGAGCTTCTGTCCGCCTCGGTAAGTTCTGTTCAGATCCCTACGATAGGAATTGACAGCAGATATCTAATCCCGCAAAGTATATTATTTACATTTTTTGATACGTTACATTACATTACATTCTGTCATGTTGCATTTCATCAACAACAGGTAGAATGTTGCATAACTTCATGTGACATGATGACAGATTCTCTCTCTCTCACTCACACACACACACACACACACACACACGCACACACACACACCCCACAAAACTTTTAGAAGGGTGGGTCTGAGGGAATGCATTTGAATTTGGCCCTAGAAGGATCATAGAAGCCATCCAATCATGACCAAATCCATGGGTCTTTCATGACAATAACATCATGTTGCCCTGCACAGCGACACCTAAGCTTATTTAATACGTATGTTGCCACTTGTTTGTAAATATTTTTAAATGTGTCAATAAGACATACAATGGACCACAAAAGCAGGTTCTCAATGTTAAACAACAATATGCTGAAAATTGCCTTCCTTGAAAGAAACATCCAGAAGACAAATTAGAGTTTAGCAATACACCATCAGATGCACGTCCCTGCCATTGCTCTGCTCTCATTGCTGAGACGTGGTTAGCAGACGGACAATAATTTTTCCTTGTTCTTTAAACTGGCAGGTGTCACTTTGGCCAGTGTGAGATGTGAGTGATGGATATTTTACAGCTGAAGAAATGAGAATGCAGAAATTCAAGCGTACCTCTGGGATTTCCCTGGTCATTGTGGGCAACGCAAGGGCAGGGCGGGCCGCTGTGCTAACGCAGGACTGCTTGTGGTTGCCACTGCTGCAAGCTGCTGCCGATTCACAGCGTTTTAAATAATATTTCTATTAGCAAGGGTGTGTTTCTTCTTTGATGGAAGCATGCAGAAAGCTGCTCTCTAGGCTGTCCATTGTATACTAAACTGCTCTAATTGTTTTCCTGTGCTTTATTCAGAAATCTGGTAAAAGCTATTTCAGTGCAAAATTGCTTACAGACTTAGCACTTTTGAACATGCAGGTTTTCATACACATTAATATAATTTATCAAAAAGCTGGAAGTTTGTTTTCCTCCTCCACCCAAAAGTGTCAAATTATTTTAGTTTTACCAAAAAAAAAGAAGGAAAAACTTATTAGAAGATATTTAAGCTATGATAGTGGGAAACAATAATAAAAACAGAATGCAATACAAGAGCAAAAATAAGAGTATGGTTCTCTTCTACCTGGATGTAATTGGGAACTTATGTTTTCTTGGGTTTAATCTAATTTTTATATATTAAAATTAAAGTGAAATTAAACATTTAAATTACAGTGTAAAAAGAAAGCTAGCTATATAGCTTCAAGCATATCTAAGCTATATTTTAAACATGGATTTTCAGGCTCACCTTTCTCAATGAGATAAGTTTTTTAAAATATAATTATCCAAATTCATTCATATGTAAATTTAGTAGTGTTTGAGGATAAGAATAAATGGTTAAAATCAGCAAAAATCTAAAGATTTTACAAACAAGATATTCTCCAAAATTTACAGGTATATGTTTAAAATAGAAAGATAAAAATTACTTCTTTTTAAAATATGATGCAAAACTATTAAGGAACTTATTTTTTTTTAATACTGTATCTGATGTTAAGATTACAAAGAAAGGAATTTCTCTACTTTAAGTCTGAGTTATCCCTGAAATTTACGTACCATAAACACAATATTAGAATTGTGCTTTTTGTTAAGACTATAGTAGCTATACTAAGATATACCCTTGTCCATTAAACTTGTAGGACTCAGAGAGTTCACTCAACCTAATTTGATGTAGAGAAGATACATTTTTAAAAAAATCAAAGTTCTTAGGGCAATTGCTTAAAAGAATCATTATATGCAATGATACACAACAACATGAACACTAGGCTTTAGTTACAGGGATAGTTATCTGCCTTCATTTTGCATTAATTTCCTCCAGACCACTGCTGAAATATTACCTTGCAAAATTAAAATGGAAACCACATGTTGATTAGGGAAAACAATGTCAGAGCACATTTCAACATTCACTGAAAGAGTTAACACTGAAACTATCTCCAAAGAGAAAGAAGATATGTTGACTCAGATTGATGTTAGAATTTGTTGTTTAATGTCATTTGCCAAATGTTGTTTCATTTTTAAAGTAATTACTTATGTTAAATAAATTGAAGCATGCATGCAAGCAGCATGATATGAAATTAGCACTTTACTGTAATTTTAGGAACAGAAATAAGATTTTTCCCCATGAATGGAATAAAGCTTTTTCATAAAAACCAATAACATACTGAAAAACATACAGTCACAATTACTTTTTTCCCTACTTACTAATGCAAAGATAAATTGTTCTTCTTTGGAAATCAAATATTTTCCTAACCACAGTGTTTCTTTAATTAAACTGTATTCTTTATAGTGATCAAATATAATTAGCAGTAACAAGTATTTAATGAAAACAAACTGCTACTCCCAAACCTTTACTACATGTTTTGTCTAAGTCCCACAGATGCTCCAAGGATCCCTGTCTCCATCACAAGTACAAAAACAAGCCCCCTCCCACTTTACCCAACCCTATTTGCCAGTAGAATTTAAAACAACAGTAAAAACAACAACAAAAACTTTTGTAATTCTAAGTACTTTAGTTCACATTAAATCTTTCTCCTCTGCTCAAGGCATCGCTTCCAAAGAAGCTTAACACTTAGCAGTCCAAATATTTTATCGATTTCTTGTTTAAAAATCCCATATGATATCCTCATATAATAAAGCATTACCCTGGTATCTTTATTAGTAAGTGACCAAAATAAGAAGAAAAGTGCCCACGCTGGACCCATTGACAGCTAGGTGCTATACTAAGTCCTCTGTAATTAATTGTGAGTGAAAGGGGGTTTGATTTTGCAACCTCGTAAAACTTTTCCCACATGGCTGAACCCACGGTCAGAAGACGTTAGGCAACGTTAACTGCCTGCACATTTCTGCAAGGCTCTCGAGGAACAGCTAGGCACTGGGGTTCCAATCCTGAGAACCTTGGGACATAAGACATCAGTCTCTACCTTTCATCTTTGCTGAGATTTGGAGTGGGTTCAGACCACAGAGGCTTCTTAATTCTCACTAATTCATTTGCTTTTCTGATTCACTTGGCTTGGGATAACCTGAGAATGATAATGAACCTGCAAGGGGAGGTCTTAGTCCCTTGCCTTTGAATGTGCTCGGCATGGATCGAGGACTTTCTGTGAATCTTGCAAGAGGAAAAGAATCTTATTAGCACTGATTGCTAGTCATGAGGTTTCCTCTAAAAATTGCTTTTGTGTTTTAACTCTTGCTTGCTTTCTGAAAAGCTGAGTAGCAGGGGAGAAAAGTTAGATTATTTATACAAATGATGTATATTTCTGGAAGCTGGAGTGATATTTTTGGGGTGTGATTTAAATCAAATCCTAGCCTCTAGCTTTTTGTTGGTCACCAAAAAGCAACCTCAGTGTTTCCTACTCTTTTCTGCAACTGACACTTAAGTTCTTTTTTCATTCCCCATAGATAAACACACACCTGTACCAGAGAGGGAGAGTTTTCCAAAGAAATACCCAAAGCTTCTTTAAAAAAAGAAATTATTCTTAGATTAATTTACACAAGAGTTGTCAAGTTCAGAGGCATTTCCCGTGGTTTTGGAATTCTGTTGAATTGGCACTTTTGCTTTTACAATTAGTGTGTTGTGAACCTTTAACTTCTACCTAGGTAAGAATTTGTGCTTGAGATGTAAAAGTCAATAAATGAACTGGGCAAAGTGGTGTGTTTTAGTGAAGCAATAAAAAGGGCCATTTGGGTCTACTAGTCTAGCCAAAGGTGATCTTTCTTTAGATCTTGGGATGCTGAACTACTGACCAAATTATTCCCTTGTTTGATTGTAATTGTGCTTTCACATGTTCAGTTGTACAGGCTTACCATGCACATGGTCATAGAAGTTATATTCAGCAGCTGCGATGAAATAAATGCACCGAGCGGCAGAAGAGGGCTTGACTCAAGAATTAGAAAGGGACCTTGGTGGCAGAGCATAGTGTTAACACACTCTGGTACTTTACAAAAGGTGTGTAACCTCTGATGTCATGTGCTTATCCCCCATCTGGGGACTCTCTTATCAAGATTTTAAATTTCCTCCACAGTCTGAGTGAGCAACCCATGACATCCATACGTGATGTTAGTAAATGAGTAGCATGGGCACAGGCCGCAAACCTAAGCCATAAATCGTCACCACGTTTTGAGCATACAGAATATAAGAATATAAGAATAAGAGCCCTGGAGCTCATCCAGTCCCACTCCCAGGGATTTAAAGATGACAGAACTCAGGACCAGGAAGTTTGGGAGATTTGTCCAAGGTCAAACAGCAGTTTAGTGAAAGAGCTAGGAAGGGAATTCAGTATTCAGATCCCAAGTCCAGTGCTCTGTCTGAGACTGCGCATAAAGAGTGCTAGAATTTCCATGAAACTGTTTTGACATCACAGTGCACATGTTCAAGGGCTTAATGCTAAGGGAAAGTATTTCAGCAGTAAGCTGTCCTCCTAAGCCCACCACTTCTCCATTGACTTCCTATTGCCTGACACCATTAGCTCTGTTTCCATTTTGACTCTTTCCAAGGACACCCCCTTTTATGTCTTCCCGGCCAGAGAATGTCTCCACTTATTAAATAAGTTGACAAACCAGAGATCAAATTTTCACCCATTTGCTTTCTTCATAATCACGCTATGCCCCTGTCTCCACATTGGGACTCTCTCTATTTCTGACTGAACTGGGCAAATCTTTACTAAAATAAAATTTATTTACAATTTATTTCTAATTCCATGAAATCACTTGTTCGGTGCAATTTCATAAAATCTGTGACTTGACTTTTTATTTTATATTGGATTATGGTTGAAAGATATTCAATATGAGAAATACTTATGAAAAATGCATAAATGCTTCCATCAAGGAAACACGATCAATTCAAACAATATAGAACAGTGCATGGGTTTGAAAGCTGACAAATCTGGGCTTCTGACCTTGAGTAAGGTATTTAACCTCCCTAAGCCTCAATTTTCTCTTCTATAATAGATAAGGCTTATGAAGTCCTTCAGAACGCCTAGCACATAATAGGCTCTCAACAAATGTTAGCTATTAGTGTTGTTATTGTTGTCATTATTATTATTATTAGTGGCCTTGTTAGTCTATTGGTATAAATAATATTAAAAAGCATGCATGTATGGAGCATTGCAAAGCTAAAGTAACTGAGGATTGAATGGATTGGGGGACCATTCTAGAGAAAGAGGAGGGAAATAAATGTGAAAAGCTAATTCACGGCTCCAGCTCGAGAGACTGAAAGTGATGACATTACTTGTCACACCCTGAAGGGGTGAATCTTGGAAGCAGATTCTAATGAAGTGGCTTTGATAATTGTGGATTTGTGTCAGGTGAGGGCAACAGAGAGCTATCCAGACAGGCAACTCTGGAGGCCTGGAAGACCATGAACTTGGTTTGATAACCCCTAGGGGAAGCAGCAAAGCCAATTAGAGCTGAGGAGAGAGCCAAGAATGCACCCTAACCAGGACCCAGAGTCTCTATTGGGTCCAGAAGAAAGTCAAGAGTAGAAGCTGGGAACAAGCTAACTCACCCAGCAAAAATAAGGTAGAACACTTAAAATAGAGCTACAGTGGTATCAAGAGAGATACCAACAGCCCCAGATACGGAGATTCCCTCAGAAAATCTTGTCTGTGGTCCCTTGAGAGGCAGCAGACGAAGAGCCTCCAAAGACCTAGCAGTTGTCTTTGGCCTTTGGGAGGGCCCTGATGACTCTGGAAGAAAAACAGAGTTTTAGAAGGGGAAGTTTGGGGTGGTGGTCATGGGAGGAGAAAAGATGGTGTGTGCTTTAACATTCACAACTGAGGTGGGAGTGGGGCATACAGTAGAAATGACCAGCCAAGAAAAAAATATGACCAAAACTTAGCAGGAAATTCAGAAAATTATTTAGAAAGGTCAAAAAAACTAACATTTATTGAGCATTCACTATGTGCTGCTCATTCTCACTTAATTCTATTTATCCCATGCAGAAGGCATTATCATCCTTACTTCTGAGATGCAGAAACTGAGGTGTCAAGAAGTTAAGAAATGTATCCAAGTTCATATAGCTCAAAATGGAAGAACCATATAGAATTAGAATGGATATCTGCCTCATATCAAAGCTCTTTCCATCCATCCCTGCTGCTCAAAATTGAAACCGTGAGAATGCACAAGTTCTCTGAGGGACAAAAAAAAAAGGTAGGCAAGAGTCAAAGAAGTCAAGTAAGTGTTTAATGCTACAGTGATTTCAGGAATTAGGACTGATAACACACTGTTGGGTTTGGCAATTAGGAAGACACTGGTGACCTTGGGAAAAGGAATTCCTGTAAAGTGATGAGGCCGGATGCCAAACTGTCAGCGAGGGGGTGGTGAGGGAATGATGGCTGGAACAGTAAAGTGCCCTTTGGAGAAACTTGGCAGTAAAAGTAGTAACTCCAAGGAGTACCACGAGCTGGAGACATCTTTTTCTTTCATTAGAGATGTGAAAATATTTGTGGACAGTGACGATAAAGCCACTAGAAATCAATGTTCATTCACAAAAATGAGGGAATAATTACAAAGTGCAGTTATGCAGAAGGAAAAGGAAATCTCTGCCTGGTAAAACTGTCCTTAAATGGTAGGAAAGAAAGAAAAGAGAGCTAAAATTATATAGACTTACTGAGGTGGTATGAAAGACACAAGTATAGAGATATTAGGAAGTTTGGGTGAGATGGAAAATAGGAAAAACAGGGACTTCCCTGGTGGTCCAGTGGCTAAGACTCCGTGCTCCCAGTGCAAGGGGCCCGGGTTTGATTCCTGGTCAAGGAACTAGATCCCACATGCCGCAACTAAGAGTTCACATGCGGCAACTAAGATCCTGCATGCTGCAGCTAAGAGCTGGCACAGCCAAATAAATATTAAAAAAAAAGAAAAAAGAAAATAGGAAAAACGTGTCAGATACCTTTGATCAGTCAAGTGAAAGACAAAGTATTTGCTGTAAATGAGATGTCTTGAAGTGAATCTGGGGGCCCAAAGACTGTGGATGAATGAACAAATGAATAAATGAATGAATGACATAGGAGAAAATCTAGAGGCACACTTTGGTTAGTGTCAGAAGGGAGAGGATTCACCAAATAGACAGAATCTCATTATTAAGTGAATCTGAGTACTGAACAGCCCTATGTGTGTTGAAAGTTGGCAGGTCAGAGCTGTTATAAACTGACCCTTTTAGGGCTATACAGTCCACCTTGTAAAATGCATCCCACTGTAGCCCTAGTGGGAGACACAGTGATTATACAAGCAGCATCAATATGGCCTCTTTGAGATGTGGTGCTTAATATGTTGCATTGAAACCAAGACAGATAAAATTGTTTGCAGCCACCTTCTCTTCCCACCATATACAGAGTAAACGGCCAGTGCATCACTTCCATAGGCAGAATATAGCAGACTTTGTCTTGATGCCTAACCTCCACCGTTAAAACAAAAGCCTATTGTTAAATCTATATTTATTAGAGAAAAAAAGAAGTTTTCCAGGACTCACACTGTGGACATTTAGAAAAAAATCTTGCCCGGAATGAACAGCAGATTTAGTAACTCCCTTTGAAAGGGCAGGAAAACCTGGCTAATATATCAACCTAGCTATTAAAGAGATGAGGCAGAGTAAGGAGAGAGGGGGTGGGCTTCTGTTTCCTTTTTCTTTTACCCTCAAAAATCTATGACAGATCAACTTCCCTTTATTGATAGAGTATTATCTAACAACTCAGTCAACATCCAAAGTACATACTTGAACAAGATAGGAAAAAAAAAATGACCTTTTCATCAGTCTTAACACTGAGTTGCTTGAATTCTAAAATTCAAATCTAATTTTAAGAAAAGAAAAAACTTTTTTCTCAGTACTGATGCCATTTATTCTGACGCAATTTGGGGTTCAAAAGGTTCTGTTAGCCTGACATTCTAGACACATCCATGAATTCAAACTTTTTCAAAAACACCTCTACAGAGGCACATGTTGATTTAGGAAGTGTCCACATGACAGTAAAACAACCAATCAATTCAGTGGAAAAAAAAATCAATTGATTCAATAAAAACATCAAACAGGCTGTTTGCTGTCATGAAGATCAAACTACAGTTTGACAGAACTTTTACTTTTTAATCAATGGTATCGATGTCTGTAAAACAGCCCATGTTCACTGTATGAAAGAGGACCAAGTTGCTATTCGTGAGGTTATTTCAAGAAAAGAGCACACATGAAAACCTCAACTTCAGGGCAGAATTTTAACTTCCACTTTGCATCTCTTCCCACCATGTCTAATTTCCTTATTATTGACCTCCTTCAAAGAGAAATTTGTTTCGTGATGTGGTGCCATTTATTATACAGCACGATGTACTCAGGTGATGCTGCCATCATAGTGAACAGCATCTTGTATGTTCATCTTTAAAAGAAAGGTGGTAGATTTTCACCTTCCTTTCTTTAAGGCATCATTCTTCATCCTTCTTGGCTGATATGTCTAGAATTTGTAGCATATCCGTCATTATCTAACTGCCAACTGTTTTCAGAGGAGCTGTTGCTTTAAGCTCATTATTTCTTCCGATTGGAGAACCTGCAGAGCCTCTTTCTACAACGCAGCAGCCAGCATGGTACATGTGTACAGATGAATGGTCGGGTTGTCCTTCAGAGACTCTTTGTACCCAGCTTTGTTCCTGAACTACAGCGCATAATGAGCAGCAAACGCATACTCACGTGCCTTAAAAGTGTACAGTGAAACCGTTTAAAAAATGCCAAAATAAAGACCACATTCCATAAATAAGCTGTTAGTATAACCATGTAGTTCCACAGGGTTTCCTACTTAACCTAGGAGTTTGGGGATTATCATGACTCTTCTATAATTAGTTTCCTCAAAACTTCCTTGAAGTCGAGTACAGTTGATTGGGCAGTTGCCTTTCAAGAAGAGTTATATGAGCTACACTTTGGGAGCCTTCCAACTAAATCTGAGAGTGAATGATGAAAGAACCAACATGCAGATTGTGGGGAAAGTAGGCGAAGACTCTATGAATGTTATTAGTTTAAAAGTCTGTGCAATCCTATCCATAGGCACTGAGTTACAATCAGAGAAAAAGATGTGTGTCCCATCCCTTTCTCTATGACTCATTATTTAACAACCTAAGTTAACAGATATAGATGTTTCAGAGTTTCAGAATGCAATTTTTGGATTTTTTTTTAAAGACTGAATGGTGCTTGGAAATATTGAAAATGTAAAATCTGATCTGTCCTGATCTCTAAAGTCTATCTGGGGACATGAGATAATGGGGAGGAGATGGGCAAATAATTCCGAGGTAACCAAAATAAAGCATGTTTTTCCCCTCCTTTTCTTACAACATGGGTCAAAGCAAATATACGTTAACACTCCACCATGATCAAACCTGGTCTTGTACATTATGTACTGTTATTGTTTTCATTAAAACAAAACAAAAAAGAAAAGCCAAGAGGATTAGTTATCTCAGCTGTAAATATCTGAGTTACAGAAACACAGCTGGAGAGGCATGGTTTACTCCCATTCCACAGTCTTTCCCATGGTTAAAATCAGCAAGGCTCTAATGAGGTCTGAGAGACAAAGACGTATTGTCACTGACTCCTGCCATGCTAACACTCAAGTGCATCGCCTGTAGTGATCTAGAGTCATTCTGGATCTTTAGGTATTGATAACAATTCTTTATGATCACATGAGTGGATCAAAATCATTTGTTACCTTGAAAAATATGAATCTACACACTATGATGTTAGCAAGACTATTAAGAAAATCTGTCATGGAAAATAAACAAAGGCATTATACCCTAGGCCATTGGGTGTTAAAGTATCAAAAAGGACAATCAGAAAATAACTATTTTTAACCTCTCAGCAGGACTATAAGCTGCTGCTGCTAATAGTTATATATACATCGGAGAACTGAAAGACGGAAGCTGTTCTAAAATTTTAGATTTTGTCACAATATATCATCCTATTTTAAAAATAGATCAATGGAAGATGCTCTTCTTTTGAAGACATTTCTGTGCTGTTTTATACGCAAATTTCTTTCGTGGATTCTATTTATCTTCTGGCCAATTCTTTTTAAGTCCAAAAGTAAGGACTGTCCCAATTTCTTAGGTTCTTATGAAAGAAAGAATAAGCTATCTATAGTAGTTCAGTCACTAAATATCATGTTTCTATGAAATTTAAAGGCCATGGACCAACTAAAAGTTTTGATTGTAGAAAATATCACCAATGAAACATCTCATTTAGACTCCATATAAGTAATGAGCAGTTGAAGGTGTGTTGGAAATGTCCTTTTAAATATGAGGTCATGGGCTTCCCTGGTGGCGCAGTGGTTGAGAATCTGCCTGCTAATGCAGGGGACACGGGTTCGAGCCCTGGTCTGGGAAGATCCCACATACCACGGAGCAACTAGGCCCGTGAGCCACAACTACTGAGTCTGCGCGTCTGGAGCCTGTGCTCCGCAACAAGAGAGGCCGCGACAGTGAGAGGCCCGCGCACAGCGATGAAGAGTGGCCCCCGTCTGCCACAACTAGAGAAAGCCCTCGCACGGAAACGAAGACCCAACACAGCCAAAAATAAATTAATTAATTAATTTTTTTAAAAAATGAGGTCATTAAGAAGATGCTTACCTTTCATGTTTTTAATTAAACATTTTATTGAGGTAATTGTAGGTTCACGTGCAATTGTAAGAAATAGCACAGAAAGGTCCCCTCCTCACACACACTTTGCCCAGTTTTCCCCACTGGCAACATCTTGCAAAACTATAGTATAATACCAGCATCAGGAAATTGACATTGATACAATCCACCAATCTTATTCGGAGTTCTCCAGTTTTACTTATACTCATTTATATGTCACTTTATGTTTTAAAGATTTCAATATCCCAATATATGAATTATTTTTATTACACTTTGTTAGAGTATGTGATGGGTGGGTGCCATTTGGTGCCTGATTCTAAAGTTAATCATCTCCCTGGTTCTTTAAAATAGCTAGTTATTATGTTTGATCAAATTTAACTTCAAGAACTGATTTGTCACATGACAGTGATGGTAGCATAGTCCAAGACCAAGACAAATGTTAAACAAGAACACATAAATGCTTACAAGCAATGTGGCTTACTTCCCCCGCTACCCACCCAAGAAACTGGGTGCTTTGAAGAACACTAAAAATATGAGATAGATCTTTAAGTTCACTCCTGTGTGCAGCAATGGGTTGCTTTTGTCATTATTTTTATTGAGTGCCCTCTAGGTATATAGTTCTATATGAGTGAAAGGAAATAGTTTTATGAATAGAGACATATCTGGAGGACCCAAAGTCCTGAATTCTTGGCTGAATCCTATTGCAAACCTCCTGAATATAATCCCCAAATGGCAATTTTGATTTTCCCTCTGTTTCTGCACCTGTGAGTTAAAAATTGTGCAGTGTAATAAGGCAGAAAGTACTGACACAGTAAAATTGAAAAAAAATCATTCAGTTTTTCTCCTCTGCTTTTAGAACATTCTGTCCTCAGTCATAATAATAGTATAACCTAACATTTAAGTATTTACTATATGCCATGTTCTATTCTTATCCCTGATTATGCACTACCTACTTTCATTACTACCACACCCCAAAGTAATCTAAGAATTAGAGACTGTTATTTCCATTTCATAGATGACAAAACTGAGGCCTGGATCATTTAACTTACTCAAGGCCATGCAACTGGTAATTGGCAAAGTGGGATTCTGAAATACAGTTTCTTACCCCAATATCCCTGCCTTGCTCTTACCCACTACATTGTAATGCTTTCTTCTCTATTGTCCAAGTGTTCTCTCCTACATTGGGTCAAAAGGAAAAAATGACTTCTAGGAGCTATCGTGTTCTGAGGACAGTCACTGAGATTCCTCTACATTGTGAAAGCACTACACAGGGATCTGAAAGAACTAATAATATGAGAAGAAACCTCCCCCAACCAATCCACTTCTACCCAGAACAGGAAGACTAAAACAAAACAAAACAAAACAAAAAAACATGAAAATTAAGTTTCTCAAGAGTAACTCTGATAATTCACAATTTTGAAGCAAAATTACAGTTACGGTGCTAGTTTGAAAAAAAATAACACGAAAAACCCTAGTGGGTGGTCATTTGCACACCACTTGATAACCAGCAGAAAGAGTAAAAGTAGAGTCTTTTTCCAGGAAAAAACCATAGGGTAACTGAATAGTAGGCACATGCATATCCTATGCTTTAATCCAGAAGCACTGAATTTATGAGTCCTCAGAGGCCTTTTAAAAGGTAGAAGAAGAATCCGGGGCTGGTAGTCTTCAGAGGACACTATGCAGAGAACAAAGCCCTGGATGGCATCAAATCAAGGGATTCCACCCCCCTAAGAGGTTGTAATAAATCTCAGGAGAGACACCCCACAGCACCAAATGGATCTCTCAGGGCACATACATAAAATGCCTTCATTCCTAAGGCATCAACATTCTTGCCTAAAGAGCCTTCATTATAAAAGAAGGTAAGTACACTTCTGTCAGACTCACGGACCAGCTGCCTGCAGCCTGCAATCCTGAAAATAAGGAGTCCTTGCAGCGCGGGATGTTTGATGAGTAACTCAGCAGCAAACTGAACCTCATGGCCGGAGACTGCTGGTGTGCACGCCCCATCGTACAGAGAGACAGATGGAGGTGATGAGCTGGGGATGGCTTCCACTGCAGATGGGGTGTGGGAAAGGTGGCTTGTTAATAACACTGCTGCTCCAAGCAACTTCTTGTCAGCAGTCAAAGTTTCAGGATCATGGACCTGTGGCTTCTTGAAAATTGCTGCAGGGCTGACATAATTCCTAATGTAATTCCTGGTGTAGTTCCATAAAAAAATAAGAAAAGTCTTAAAACACTCCAAAGGGTTAGGTACACTGGTTAGGCCAGTGGTGTGAAGTGACTGACATTTGATGAAATCTTCTAGTCTTGCAGTATTCATACTGTTCAAGAATGAGATTTTTAGAACTGGTATTCACATTAACCACACCTTTTTTTTCCAGCAGAAGCAAACAATCAATCCCAAAGCACTTTCTTTTTTGAGATCTTTTTCTAAAAAGATTGTCAATGCACGCTGCAAAGCAATTTTTGATGTGAGAACAATCAAGTATGTGGCTCGTTGTAGAAGGAGTTCATTTTCAGACAAGGTATCAGGCCAGAGTACTGAAATTTCTGCACTAGGTCAGGTGATCTTTACTTAAAAATATGATTAATACAAAACCAAATAGGAAGATTAATTTGAGCATTGTTGGAATTTGACAACGTAATTACACACTAGCTTTTTTCTCTCACACTATCAAAGATTATACTCTTACAAAATGATGATATTCTTTTCTTTTCAAAAACTACAAATCATAATAAACATTCTAAATGTCTTCCTGGGATAAGCCATACTGAATAAATGTCTTACTGAGACATTTCTTACTGAGAAGGTTCAGAACTGACAATGAGTATGACAATAATTTTTAACTAATTTATTGATCCTACAAAATGGACAAAGTTTAAAGTTTCTAGAATCGTTCAAACTGGAGCTTCCTTTTGTCAAAAATTAGATGCTGGTATTCAGGTATTGATAAGTTATAAAATGTATTCCATAGTTTCCCTTTTTCTAAAACTACTTTTTTTCCCCTACCATTGTGAACTCTAACAGATGGATAACACTATCAGAGTGCTAGATAGAGGTCCACTTATATCCCTAAGAACTAGAAAACCCTAGTTTCTCAATGCTTGAGACTATACAGAAACAACAATAAACCCTTATATTTTTGGTGAAGGGTTCATATAGGTCAGCCACACATTAGCATGGAAACGTATTTCTCTAACCAAATGAGTCAGTCATTTGAAAATGTTATTGTATTATCTAAATTTATGTCACCATTATGCTGTTTTTAAAAAATGGTTGAGGGGAGGATGTACAGGGTGTACAATATATCAGTCCAAAACGGACAAAGAAAAATGCTGGTCATTCAACTAGATAGCTGAATGTGAACTAAACTGTGAGACGAAATTAAAAGACACAAAATACACGCATGGATTTTCACTTACTTGAAGACCACCTCAGCACAAGAGAATGCTAGCTCCAAAAGAGTATGGTTGCTGCCAAAGCTAGAGAAGACAGACATCTACCTGATTTGATAGCTGTAAACGTATTTTATTTCCTACTTTCTTTGCCCTCTTTTAAAATCAATAAACATAATTTACTTTAAATGGATTCTGGATTCCTAGTTCCAGTCCCTCTTCTATTGCATGATACACATATGACTTTGAGTTTTTCAAGCTCTAGGAGTTTCAGTAATTCATGTTTAAGTAGTCTTGGGGATCCCTGGAAGAGTAAAGTGAGATAATGGATACTACGTATCTCTGATATCTGTAAAGCACTATGTATATACAGATTGCTTATTATTATGATTAATATCAAGATTTAGGATTAAGGCATTTGATCCAACAAGAGGCTACTGTGTGCATAAATTTACGTGATAATAGTAACACTTCATTAGGTTAGTATCAATGGGGGTAGTTCATTAGAATCTGTAGGAACGGTGCCATTTGATTAAACTAATACTGGCTGAACACATCATATGTACTGGGTACCATGGGAGGCCAGCTAACATACAGATGGCACTTAATCCCAAACTAGTACCATTATCCCCATTTTACAGATTAAAATACAAAGGTTCCGAGAGGCTTAGTGTTTGTTCGAAGCTACTTAACTGTTAGATTTTAACAGGAATTATCTACAGCTAGAAGCACCACCAGAAAGAAACCAAATCATACTGGATACTTAAAGTCAAGTTACATGTTCTGACCAATGTAAGAGTATTAAGGTGACAATGGGACTGCATATTTTTAAATTGGTTCTTTCCTGCTTTAAGTGTAGTACACAAGAGAGAAACATTGCTTCCATCCCTGTCTCTCTCTAAAACTTAATGTTATTACATAAAGCCACCTACTATGAACTAGTCGGGATCACCAGAGGGGAAAAAAAAATCTATAAACTGTAGTCATGCTGTATGCTAGCTGTTTGTTGGGAGTGACTGCAGCCAGAATCTGTGGGGTCTATATGGAGTGCTTCAGAAGCACAGGGCTAGCAATCAAAAGTTAAAAAAAAAAAAAAAAATTAAATAAACATAACCTACTAGGGCATTTGATCAAGCTGTAAGACAAATAGACTTCTTTTTTAAAAGAAAAAACGTTGACATATTTTTCTCTTTCACTTAATCTTTGATTGCCTCTCAGGTGGGGGAAGGGTTGAAGTTGGAAGTGAGAGCAAAGTGATGAAGGAAAGCAGCCGGAGTCTGTCTCTCTAATATTGCTGCTAATCTGCTCCCTGCTGCCAGCCCTGCCACTCAGCAGACTCCTAGGGGCTGAGCAAGTATTACGGAGAGCTAAGAAAGGGAGCTGTGGAGGGAGAAAAAAGAAGAGAGAAGGAAGAAATGGATGTGGTTGGGGAAAAAGGAAGCAGTAAAATCTTGTTTGTAGCAGACAAATATGTACTCCCCCCAAATCCCTAATTTAGTCATGTTTCAATTCAGTATCAATCTCTTTTTATGTATGTATGTAGGTATCTATCTATCAACCTACCTACCTTCCAATTGGCTATGTATTTACTGTAAATTATAAGTGACTTCTCACTGACAGCATGTGGGCTTATTATTTTTTATTCATATTTAAACATTTCATCCCCAACTAGCTAGGTATACATATATAAATAGGCACACACACACTAGATTAAAAAATCAGATAAATCTACTTATAAATAGTTACCGATCTGCTGCTCTCTGCAATGTTGCCAGTTCACACAGTAGGCCCAAATGATCTGTTTTGCTTCTGGACCTTTAGTTTAACTGAAAGATGATGAAAATGATGTGCTGCTAGAAGGTAGCCCGTTAGGTTTTTGTCCTAAGGACACTGAAGAATAGGAGACAAGTAGGTGAGCTAGAATCATACTCTTGTTTGCTCATTCCCAGTTAATCTGCAAGACTCTTTTCTGGGATAAATCATCCGACAGGACTCTCTACTATGGAAGAACAGCCCAGCAGGTAATACACACAGTCAGTAAGTTGCCAGCTTGTTGACAGCCAGTGGGGTGGATTTCATACTCTATGGGGATGTCAGCTTCTAGGGAGTTCAAAAAGAAGCCCTAGTGAAGACAAACTCCAAGATAGTAATTTTGCCTGTCAGGAATGCATACCAGCCACATTTAGCAGTGGCCTGACTTGTCCAGACTCTAAAGAAGATTTTGAAAGGACAGGAAAATCACCCAGGATTCCTTTTCTAGCCATTCCCAGCCATCAGAAACCACAGCCTTAAAATCAAGACGGTCTCAGCAGGAGAGCAAAGGGTCACAGGAAGAGAAATTTCCATGTGGCAGGGGCAGACGGTCTACCTGGAACTCTACTCACTTCCAGTGAGCTGTCTTCATTTTAAACCTGAATCCCTCTCCTCCTCAGAATGCTTCTTATGGCAGGTGAATCCACTCTCATGGCAGCTCACGACACATTCCACTACAGATTTTTATATCGTGCATAGATTTCTAGAAACTTTTTCTTAAAAAAAGGCTAGAAATGGCAAGAAAAGTCTTCTGAATAAGAAGAAAAGAAATTTTCCTTGCAATGAAAACCTATGTTCACCCCACAAATACACAAAATATTTTTACTTTCCCTCAGTGCCTTGATCTTACTAGAGAGACAGACAGAAGGCATTTAAAGTGCTTAATTATAAAAAGCAGTTACTAATCAAAATGTGGTGAAGGACCTCACTTCTCCAGAGTTACTACTGACTTGAAATTTTTACTTTACAATGCTTAGCAAATAAGAATACTTCTACAAACAGCATTAAATTGGATTTTTTTTCTTCATAAAGAGAAATGTCACATGGATGGAAACTTAGCAGTGATTATCCTAGATTCTTAATTTATGTAGACTATTTGCCTTAATCAAATCAACCAAGTTTTGTGAACATGGTCCATGTACATGAACATGGAGATCAATTTCTAATATAGAAACTGCAACATACTGCCTGTAGTTATTATAAGGAATTGTCGATATATCTATAAAGGGATTTTTTTCATATGTTGGTTTCAGGTAGATAGAAAAATAAGTAGGTAGAAGACAGATTAGATAGATGATTGATAAAGACAGTAGGTAAATATTGATTTACATATAGATAAAACTATTTATAGTGATAAATATTCGTCACCTTTTACTTTCATGTGCCATTAGTGCATAAAGGTCATGTATTTGAATCTGGAACCAGCAAGTTAGACTGTTCTTAACCTCAGTCCTAAACCCCAGTATTTTATCCTCGCCTTTGAACTACCCACCCTGGCCTGCCTTATAAGGCATCAGCAGTATCATACATTCTCATTCTAATCTGGCCTTGTTTAGAATTAGAACTCCCTGGAGGATAATAAGCATTTGCCCTAAGGCGATGGGTGGGGGAGGTGGTGGGAGACAGGGCAAAAATATCAGGGTGCTTCAGGAATTCCATCAAGTGGCCCAACTTCAGGGCAGAGGTATTCTAATCTCCATCCTATCTGAACAACAACTAAACTGTACTATTTGCTGAGCACTATCTTTGCATTTACTTAGTATCTATATTTTATTCATGTATTTATTCTTAATGATTGCTCCATTGTTCTTTAGTTGCATGGAGTTAGTCTTAGCTTGTAAACTCCTACAGGTAAGAGAATATGTTAGTCTAACCCTATCTTACCCCCATCCCATCTTTCAATTCTGTATTTAAAGAATAAGCACTTAATAATATTATTTATGGGTTTGGTAAAATACCTTATTATGATTTTGGAGCGTATCATATTCTTCTACCTTAGATAAGTGCCAATACTGTAAAGCTCTCTTTATTCATCTGGGATTTGATTATTTTTTCCTAATTCTAATAGGAATATAAACCCTTCCATAAATAAAATGCTTAGCAAAATACCTGTTAATAGCAAGGGCTCAATATATGTTAATTAGCCTTTTGAGACAGTATCCATAGTGGTAAATTCATGGGCTTCAGGTTCTATCATTCCCACATTAAAAACTCTACTATATAACTCTTTGCTGTTTGAGCTTAGACAAGTCACTTGATATGTCTACAGGTAATATTACATTCTTCATAGCCTTTGCCATGAACTAATTCATGTGAAGCACTTAGTACAGTTCTGACTGTATGACACAAACTTTTAAAAAATACTATCTTCCCAATAGTTTTTGTCAGGTCATCTAACACTGACTCTCCTTTTGGAGACTTCTGGAACCTTTTCTCTTTTCTATTACAACCCAGGCTTTTTTCTCTCCTTCTGTTTCTGTGTCCATCCATTCTGATTCTTCTGCACACATTTCTCTTTCTCCCCTGGATCCTTAAATGTGGAGATTCTCTAAACTTCTGATCTCAGAACATTTTTTTTTCACAATACATTCTAGATTTAGACCACCTCATGAACTCTCAAAGGTTGCATTTCTATGTCATCATATATGACCTTGCTTCATAAATCTCAGAGGAAAAAAGAAGATTTAGGTAGGAGTACCTCCACCTTCCCCCCATAAAATCTCTAAGCCCACCTGCATCTGCCCTGTCCTCATTGTGACACTTCTGTACAACAGAGGTGTAGTTTTTTCCTACAAAAAAACAAAGACCAATTCCTTCACCTTTACTCCAGATCTCATCAGCTTCAGCCTTCTCCGGGACTTTGTTACATCTGTTTTCATCTCTTGTTCTACTTAACCTCTCCCTTTCTACTAAATTCTTCCCCTAGGTGTTCAAATATGTTTTAACAGTTCTTCCATTTAAAACAAAATGCAACCATAATAAGCTTCCCTTTTCCCCACATCTCCTTCCAGCTCCTGCTTTACTTTTTTTCTCTTTTACAATCAAGCTTCTGGAGGGTGTTGCCTATTTGCATGTTTCCTCCACTTCCTCATCTCTCATTCACTCTTCAGCTCAATCCAGTCTGACTTTCGGCCCCATCACCCAAAACTATTTTCATTAAGGCCACCTATGATATCCGTGATGATATCTAATGGACACTGTTCTGCACTTATCTTTCCTGACTTATTAGAAACATGTAAAATACTGGTCTACATAGCTTGTTTTCCATGACACCAGACTCTCCTGGTTTACCTCAGACTCTTCTACATAATTTTAACTCCACTTTGACTAGTATCACCTCACCCTCTACCCTATCTCTAAATGCTGATGTGCCTCAAGTCTTGGCTCAGATCTGTCTTCTCACTCTTTAAATACCTTCTGCATGCTGTGTATTTCCATATCTCCGTAACTGCCTACACCCTGTATTCTGAGCTCAAAAAACTTGATAAGCTACCTACTTATTATCTCCAATTAGAATTGTTATAGGTGCCTTAAACTTATATTTTCAAAAACTGGGCTCTAACTAGTTTTAAATGTTCCCAGCCTGGTACAATGGCATCTCCATCTACTTAGTTGAAACTGGAAACAGTCTACTCAATTATTCTTAAAAGAAATCCTCTTTCATACCTCCTTCTCTCTTACTTTCCATCTATGATTCATCACCAAATCTTCCAACTCTACCTCCACTTTTCCTTTACACTACTACCATGCCAATCCAATCACTGTCATCTCTCACTGGTATTATTATTATTATTATTATTTTGGCCATGCTGTGCAGCTTGTGGGATCTTAGTTCCTCGGCAGTGAAAGCACAGAGTCCTAACCACTGGATCACCAGAGAACTCCCTCTCACTGGTATTACTGATATAACCCCCTAATTAAACTATCTCCTTTTTTGATCTCCGTCATCCACCCCACCTCTTAGAAGCCACAGAAAAAAATGCAAATCTTAAAATTCATCTATAATTTGCCACTCTCTTAAAATAAATTCTAAAATTCTTAGCATGGTCTAAAAAGCCTTGTATGATCGGGTCTCTGACTCTCTTTTCAATTTCATCTCAGGGTTTATCTCCCTTTTATTCTCTAAGCTTCAGCCACTCTCAGATTCTTTGAGTTCCACGAATACTTACAGCTTTCTCTAACTTCAGCATTTCCATACATGCTGTTCCTTCTGCCTGAACTATACATCCAGCATCCTTAGCCCAGGTAACTCTTTCTTTTTCGTCAGGTTTCTACTTAAACAACTTCAGAAAAAGCTTTCAATTTCCCATAATTAAAGTTAGATCCCAATTATAATGCCTAATTCTGTCACTTTTTCTTCATAGAACTAGGAACCCTTTAAATAATACGGCAGACTTCCATTTCCAAATGCCTACTTGACAGAGCCACAGAAATAAAACACCTTTAACTTAGCAAATTAGCAACAAAACATACCATTTGTCCCCTCCCAACCTGCACCTTGCATTCCCTATCCTTGTTATTGGCATTCGTCACCTTCCTCCATTTTGGAATCTCAAAGTAATTTTTATTTCCTCCCTTTCTTTCCCTCTTGATAGCCAATTAATTGTCCAAATTGGTCACGTTTTCCTCTGTGGTGTTTCTCAAATTTACCCTTCCATTTTTATTTCTACTGCTAACTTCCCATTCAGGCCTTCATCATCATTCTCCTAGACCCACTGAATGGCCTTTCCACCTCCAATACTGGACTTAGTCACTGCATTCTCTACATTGGAACGATTGAGACGGCGTAATGGTTAGGAGCATGGATTCTGAAGCCATTATGCCTTGATAAAACTCTGGCTCTGTTTTTTCCTAACTTTGACTGTTACCAAATTGCTTAACCTTCTTGTGTCTTATTATAAAAGGAGGATAATAACGATAACTACATGTGGAACTATGGTGAGGGTTAATGAGTTAATATACATTACACATGCCCAGCAATGCTTGGCACTTACTAAGCACTCAAATAAATATTAGCTACTACTATTGTATTGTTAAGACTAATATTCTAAAAATTCAGACTAAATCATGTCACTCCTGTCCATGCCCCCCCCACTGCCAACAGAACAATACTCAGACTCCTATTTAAGATACTCAACAATCTGAACTCAGCCTATCTTTATCACTACCCAGTTCAATCTTCCTCAACTCCTAAACTCCAAAAATACCAGGTAAATTCAGTGTCCCCAATTACAACATGTACTTTTATGTTTCCATGCCTTTGATTATGTTATACTTTCAACCTGCAATGCCTACTCCACATCTTAAACACTTATATATTCAAAGTCAAGACTGTTTTCAAGGATATCCCTGAGTCTCTTAGGCAGAATTAATTACTTTTTATTGTGTCTCCCTAGCACTTGTGCCTCTATTTAGCACTTATTTTGGTTTGCTTTACATTATTTATTTTATTCTTTTCTGCTTCCTTACCAACCATCCCCAGTGATGCAATAAGCCTGAAAGCTCCATTACAGTAGTAACCACGCCTTAAGCACCTCAGTGCATCACACAATATTGGTAGTGGTATCTGGCAAGTTTACCAGCCAGTAACAGATACTCAACAGTTATTTGCTGACTTTAATTGAAAAGGAATTGAGTAGTTTAAGGATTTGACAAAACTAAGACACTTTCCCTTTTTGGAGACACTACTTAGATAGCATAATGATAGAGCAGTACTTACTATTGATATTATTGCCAACTATTTAATCATACCTTGTATCAGTGGAAAAAAACCATTATTTTATACACTCCATTAATATAAACTATTACTGGGAATTCCCTGGCGGCCCAGTGATTAGGGCTCCGCGCTTCCGCTGCAGGGGGCACGGGAACTAAGATCCTGCAAGCCACACAGCACAGCTAAAAATATATACATACATATATATATATATATATATATATATATACACACACACACACACACACACACACACACATATATACGTACATATATGTATATATATACTATTATTTTCTAATTTAAAATAAATTATCTTATATTATGAATATTTAGCTTATCAGTAAACTATTTCCTTATAATAAAGACCAGGGATGTGATAGCAATCATTCAAGCATTTTATATTTTAAAGGTTGACAATTAAAGCATTCTGAAGCCATTTTTTCCCAAAATAAAAAAGAATGCTTTGTTCACTCTCCTACGTAATCTCTGTTTACCAAATTTCAGAACAGTGAGAGGTTTGACTTTTTCTCTTTACAGTGAAATTATTAACCTGAGGAAATGCAGTATCTTCAGGGGCTAGTAATGGAATCCTGAACAAAACTTTGAAATTGCATAGAGATGTAGTATCAGTTAACCAGAAGTTTTTATTTCCCCACTCCAAACTGCAATCTATCTCTATCTGGAGCAGGACTTTTGTCTTTCTGGCAACCTCTTTGGCCAAACTTGAATATAAGCATCCAGTGCTCTTTTAAAATTGTTTGGCAAGGCCAGAAAGGAAAATTGTGCCAAACATTCCTCCTATTCCAAGACCTATGATGCTTGATTTTTAGACCCAAAATCAGTCTAGTCAGGGTATCTCCTGGCTAGGACCTCATCTCATTATTTTTTCAATTCATATTGGATCCACTGTTAAGCTATTTTCAGTCATACATATTGACCTAGATTCTCCCACAGTGTAAGCTATTCCCCAGGAGTATGCTAGGTACTTAAGGAAACTGCATTAACACTTTCAGGTATGGTATGATAACTGGTTTTCTGATGGCTGAAAAGAGCTACCTCCCAGGATATTAAAAGATACCTTCATATCCTGAAGAGGATTTACTCAACTTCGCTAAGTTCTGCTGTGCAAACCAGGGGAAACTCAGAAACTAGGAAAAACTGTTCACTAAATAGAAGGAAGGCAAATATTTAGATAATAGATTTTTTAAATCTTCTAATAGAAATTACAGTGAACGTTTATAAGCTAGCTCCTTATTACAGAAAAGTCTTTGACCCAATACTAAAGTTAGCACAAAATTAAAGTCCTATTTTGAAGATCATAAATGATAACTTCCTCCGAAAGCATCCTTCTCCCAGTCTCTGCCACCCATCAAAGGGTCTTCTGTGATCTTTTAAAGGTGGTGCTTTACTTTCTCTCAATTGAGCCTTAAAGCAGGTATGTATTCATTTTTTTTAACCACATTATTAATTAGTGGAGAAACCCAACTCAAACTAGCTTCAGCATGAGTAGCTGATTGTTGTTGGCTCTCCTAACTAAAAAATTCAGGGATAGATGTTTGAAGAATGGATTTAGGGGTTCAAATAGCACCCAGCTCATTTGATCTTTCCACTCTTTCTTCATTTCTTCACTTCTCAGCTCTTCTTTCTTCTGCATTTGGCTTCATTCTCTGGTGTGTTCTTTCTTCATAATGGTGGCCCTTGTACAGCCCCAGGCATATCAGCTTAGCAAATCAGCAAAAAATAATGTTTCAGTAAAAGTCCCAGCAATGAATCTCAGTGAACTGGTTTGGGTATTTTTACCTTCGATATTTCACCCATACAGTGTATCTTCTACACTGGGTAGACTGAAAGAGAGTAAAGCATAGTGGTTAGGAACACCCACTAGGGAGCCATCACGCCTGGTTAAAACCCGGCTCTGCCCCTTCCTGACTGTGTGACTTTTGTCTATCCCTGAATGAATAATTGCAGCCAGAAGACTGTATGACCAGGCCTGCATTACGTCCCCACCCCTGGGCAGGTACAGGTAGAAGTGAGATCTGTTCCTCCTAGTTTGAGATAAGGGGAAAAAAAAAAAAAAAATCAAGACGCTGTTATAAGAAAATGAGCAGAGATAAACTACAGATGTCTATTAAACTGCTATGTGAAAATACTTGACATGCATCTTATGGTTAAATACAAAATGAATGCTAAAACTGTAGGTATCCACATCATCATTTTCTCATACTGTATAGCTGTTGCTTGTTTACAAGCTTATCTCCCTCAATAAACCCTGTGCCTCTCATGGTCAGAAGCTGTTTCTAGTGAGGCAAGGAGTATCTAGTATGTGGAGAGATTTAGTAAATGTTTGCTGAATATGGAAAAAGTGGCTCCAACTTTAAACAAAATACTTTCAACAATACATTTGCAAATACACTTGCACATTCATTTTACTCCCAAGATATATGTGGCAATAGTTACTTAGAAGGAGACTACACAATTCAGTAGGATTTAATGGCCTTCCTATTGTTTAAAAAAAGTACTGATGGATACCACTATCTTTGAGGTTTACAGCTACTTGAAAAAATACTGGTGAGGGGACCATAGAGCTGAATTAGAACTTGACTTAAGCTAAGGTTGTTGACGATTCTAATTTATTACCATCAAAAAAGTAAAAAGCTGTTTACTTGCTTCTTTGATATATGCCAGTAGGTTTAACCCCATCCTAAGCTAAAATTTGTTCTCTCTTCATCAGAATCTCTTCTAGGCAGGAACGGAGGTGTACACAGAGGCCCACAGTTAGACTTGAGCTTTCAGTTTTGGTGGCATCCAATTCTTATGACTCCAAAATAAATTTACTGACTAGGATTATCAATTCATTTTACAGCTTAACTTCTTTTTAAAAATGACCACACAGAAGCTTCAATAAATATCCGGCCTGTAAACAGGCAAGACAGGTGCAAAATGCTCTCCTAAGGTGCTATATAAACTCTTCCAAACCTTGAAGAGGTTATTTGCTAAACGTCTAAAAGAGTTAATGATCTTCCAAAAGGGAAAAAAGATCAAACTCGGTGTCCTCCAAGCAGCACTAATGGCCCAGTACACGAAATCTTATACTCTTCTCTAAGTGACTTCAGTTTCTTTCTTTTTGCCTATTGAGAGCAAAATCTTACCCCTTTATTTTTTTTTTTTTTTTTTTTAAATATTTTATTTATTTATTTATTTATGGCTGTGTTGGGTCTTCGTTTCTGTGTGAGGGCTTTCTCCAGTTGCGGAGAGCGGGGGCCACTCTTCATCGCGGTGCGCAGGCCTCTCACTATCGCGGCCTCTCTTGTTGCGGACCACAGGCTCCAGACGCGCAGGCTCAGTAATTGTGGCTCACGGGCCCAGTCGCTCCGCGGCATGTGGGATCTTCCGGGACCAGGGCTCGAACCCGTGTCCCCTGCATTGGCAGGCAGATTCTCAACCACTGCGCCACCAGGGAAGCCCAAAATCTTACCCCTTTAAAAGGGACAAAGGATGAAACTACTTTTAGATTGCATTAAAACCATATGCTGCCCAGGAAATTCAACATTAGCAGGCAGTAAATTACACTTTTAATCTGCTTGTTGTTCCTGGGTGTTGCCACAAACATATTGCAGTACGTGGTACCACTTAGTGGCTGGATAAACTATCCGTGCCGTTTGGAAAACATGTTGTATTAAGGATGGACTTCGGTGTTAACTCAATCCCCACCCCCCAAGCTGGTTTAGATCGTAATGCATCATTTTATAAGTATGAATAATAAGCACTTTACTGCAAATTAATTTAGATGCCACCCCACCCTCCATTTTGCAAAGTGAAATTAAAAGAGATTTTTTTCGCCTAACCTCGACTGTCTATCAAAGCTGTGTATATAAACAAGCCAGGTTATCTTTTTCCTTGTGACAAAAGTTGTTTTATCTAACAGCCGCTTTCCTAGCAGTTCAGTACTCCACCACCCTAAATTAGGACACTTTATCTTAAGGCTTCATAATCTTATGAGACTATAATTGGAAAGTTTATAAAAAAAAAAAATCCTGCTTTGTAAGCTTGGCAGCTGAGATAGGAGGGAATGAGAAGGGCTACAGCAGAATTACACCATCACTGCTAGCCTGACTCTGCTTGACAGAGCCGTTTAATATTTTGACAAGACAAAATATAAAGCAGCATTTTATTCTGTAGAGACTTCACTAGACACAAGCATGGAAGTGCTTGTGATCAATAAAGTTTGCGGTGGAGAGTGATTTATTTACAGCAGGGTATTATGTAGAGAAAGAGCTGTGATATTTCCACAGGCTTTGACGGCATAATGGGCCCCTCTCAATCCTTACATGGAAGGGTTAGATTGTCATGGTTGCTCAGGCAGTATTCAAAACGTTATCTGATCAGCCTTAAAGACTTCAGAAGGAGACAGATGATTAGTTACCCTAAACGATCCTCATCATGCAGAAATTGATGATTTAATATAGTCAATGACAGACGATTCCATTTGTACTAGATAAAGTGTCTGCGGTTTGTATCAATCATAATAGAGTTATTATTGAGCATAAAAGAAAAGCATGTTTAATATCATTAATTCCAGATATGTCGCTTTCCACATCTGGCATTCATCCATAGACCAGAACCACTCCAGGCTATCATTCCTGCCTCTATGCCGGCGACTCCAGTGTTTTTTTGTAATTTCAAAATGTTTTTCAGCACCTCCAGCTAGGCGCAATAACAGTTTACAGATTACCTATGTCATCACATTTTGACAAACTTCTCAATCTGATGTGACCTTCATCTTTAGCCATCTGCTTGCCTTTGTTTCTACTCTTTTTTGATAAACCTCCACAGCTTAAAGCTGTAGTAGTTTGTTCCATACACTGTATTTCTAGGTCAACATTTCACCTGTGTAAATCCAGAAACACAGACTTCAGTGTAAAGATGGTGACCTGGGTTCAGGTCCCCAGGTACCTGACTCTCCCTCACCCCCTTAGTTATATTTTTCATCATTCATGTCAAATTCATTTTGATTGTATGGAGGAGAAAGCACACAATCAGAAAAAAGGAAGTACAAGTGGGAGTTGAGGTGAAGGAAGAGAGAGAAAAGAATAATTAGTAAAACTGAGAAGTTAGAAAAGATAGGGAAAAAATGTCATTTCTAAATTTGATTTCTCTGTAAACAATGTAACAGTGGGAAAGCCATATAAATAATGAAGGAAGAGACACAAACTTTCTGGGGAACAAAAGTATGGTTACCTAAATTAAATGCTGTTTCTTTTTTATTTTAAATACTTTAATTTCCAAGTGATATGTTGAAATAACAAAAAAAAGCCCAGCTTCAAATATTGCGCATCCGTTTTTTAGGGAGGAAAAAACTCAGTAAAAACAAAGAAGTCTCTCAGATTTAAGTTACTTCTACTCACAAATGTTTATGCAGTCCTCGAGGTTGTAGAAGACACTAGGGGTTTTTTTCTTTTTTTCTTTTTGTAATAAGAATTGATTTGCAGATAATTTTTTATATATTTATTTAACAAATACTTATTGAGCACCTACTATGTGCCAGACAACTGTTTAGGCACTGGGGATAACATCAGTGAACAAAAGAGGCAAAAAGCTCTGCCCTCATAATGCTCACATTATAATGCTGATTACTGATAAAAGGGATTGTGAGAAGTTAGATGGTTAAAAGTAGAACATTTTAAAAGATTAAGGATAGGATCAAAATAACAAACCTCAGGGAAGATAAACAAAAATCAAGATCTCCCTCTACCTTCATAAGTATTAGGTGTTAGGCATATGTACATTGGGAAGCGAAAAAATGTCATCATTCCTAGATGAATTTAGTCCAACTAATTATCAATTATCAACACTAATATATTTCTTTCCTCTCATTTTGCTTGGTGGGGTAAAGTAAAAGAGATTAATACTTCTTCAGGGACAAAGAGTAAGTTTTCAAGTTTAGCTCCCACTGACTCATCAATATGCTTTAGTTATCACTGCCTCAACATGACTGGTTTTCCAAGACAAAGTCCAAAATCTTCTCCATGTATGAACACTCCTTGTTAATTATAGAGGCAAATAATGGATTATGTAAGTACACATATAGCTTTTCAATTATTTTGTTGAAAACTATTGATGACATCTAAGGTGTAAATATTAAAGTATTCAGGGGAATAACTTAGCAGATTAGCCAAATCAGATTTAAGTATACAAATCTTATGAAATACCCTCTATAATAGTAAAACATTCAGATTTCTAGTATTGAAGCTGGGCTCCAAAATTTTCTAACTATTTGACAAACTCTAAACCTAAGGTTTCTTGTTTTCAAAGTAGGAGAAAATATCTGCCTTGCCTTCTTGCAAAGGGTTACCTTAGGGGTGATTTTAAAAGTCAACTATTTTGCAATAAGAAAAACCTGAGATACAATCTAGTCGAACTCCTCCATTTCATTAATGAGAAAATAAAGGCCGGGAAAATTTAAGATACTTAATCCAGGTCAGTCAACTTAATAGCAGAACTGAGATTAGATCCTTGTTCTCAATTTCTTATCCAGTGATTTTTCTTTTCCTCTATGAGATAATGTAGTAAAAATGCTTGGAAAACTATGACATGCAGAAAGAATATGGTATTATAATGATGGAGCAAAATGATATTATCTTTCTACACCTGAGTTTTTATATTTGTCAAAAAGGCACTCCTGAATATCTCATAATGGATTCTATTAAGAATTAAAAGGAAATTTATGCAAGAAACATTAGACATCTGATAAGAATGATTTCACACCTTGTATAAAATTTTATATGCAGATAAGACTAACGAATGTCCCTCAGTAATCATGTTAATAGATCATGCCAAGTTTGACACTTTAGTTCTCTAATAATTTATTCAACTGTCAGTATCAACATCATATTGGTTGAGTCTTATAAAATAATAAATCATGGCTCTGTTTTATTTTATTCCCATGACTAAGGTTAGGTTTTAATATCTTTCTGATGATCTAACTCTCTCAAAGCAGACAGCAGACACCAGTAAACAAATACACTGTTATTTGAGAAAGACTTTCTGTTCATTGATGGGTTTAGCCTTGACACTAAAATGTATATAGAGAAAGTGTCACTCAACTTTTGACATGCAAAATGTTTGTGTCAGACTCAGAGCAGGTTCAGAAAGCAAGTGACCATAAAGTCACCTGAAGCTAGAAATCAAAAGCTTTCTGAATCAGAGTCTAAGAAGAGCACCCTTTGGTTCTGTTTCAAGCTCGTTACTGATTTTACTTTGACCATTTATTTATTTTATTTATGGCTGTGTTGGGTCTTCGTTTCTGTGCGAGGGCTTTCTCTAGTTGTGGCAAGCGGGGGCCACTCGTCATCGCGGTGCGCGGGCCTCTCACTGTCGCGGCCTCTCTTGTTGCGGAGCACAGGTTCCAGACGCGCAGGCTCAGTAATTGTGGCTCACGGGCCCAGTTGCTCCGCGGCATGTGGGATCTTCCCAGACCAGGGCTGGAACCCGTGTCCCCTGCATTGGCAGGCAGATTCTCAACCACTGCACCACCAGGGAAGCCCCACTTTGACCATTAATCAATTCATCTGTCCTCAACATATTTTATTATTAAACTTTTTAAAAGATTTTTTTGATGTGGACCATTTTTAACATCTTTAATGAATTTGTTACAATATTGCTTCTTTTTTTATGTTTTGGTTTTTTGGCCACGAGGCATGTGGGATCTTAGCTCCCCAACCAGGGATCGAACCCTCACCCCCTGCATTGGAAGGCAAAGTCTTAACCACTGGACCACCAGGGAAGTCCCCTGTGCTCAACATATTTTAAATGCCCACACCTATTTGCCTGCCCCAAAATCACTGTGTTGACAATTACTATCTAAATCAGATTTTAACTATATAATTGTAAATTTGCAAGTATAAGAAAAATGGAATCTATATGGTAAAATAAAGGCTGTAGTCCTGCATTTCACTTCACAAATCTAAAAGGTTAACTAGATCCACTTTGAATTTGATCAGCGGGCATAGATATTTAATTTAGAACTAAAATTATGCAAAAAGTCATTCTGATGTAAAAGGGAGGAAAATGCAAAAGGTTTTCCAATCAGTTTTCCACTTCTGAACAACAGTCATTATAAGTAGCAAATAATGCTTCAAATAGAAAAATAAAGAATGCTGGTTTGGATAACTTTTCTCATTTCTCTTTTAAAGACAAGAATGCTATCCTAAAATGTTTTAAGTTTCTTATCTGTAGTTACAAGCCAGCAGGAAACCTGAAGTTCTAATCTTTAGAAATTTCTCTTGGCACATACAATTTTAAAAATTAGGGCTAATTCTAAAATTTGTTATTTTATCAGTAAGTGTTTTGTTGTATATGGATGTAAGGCACTACTTTTTTTAATACTCTGTACTCTGATTTCCCTCTCATTTCTGTATCTTTGTTTATGATATACCTTTGTCCTACAATTTCTTTCTTTTTCATCTTCTCCTATCAAAATACTGCATTTCTTCAAGTGCCAACTTAAATCTAAATTCAACCACAAATCTTTCTCTGGATAATTCAGGTTTATTTATATTTATTTATTTATTTATTTTTTAATTTCTAAAGCAATTGTGGTCTACACTACATCCTCCAGGAGCATGCATTATTCACTAAACACACATTTAGTGCCTGGCCTAAACATAATTTGTATTAGGCACCAAGACTACTAAGAGGATAACACATGAGATAGTATTCCAGCTTATGTGGTAAAAGACGGGAAACTATGCATCTGGTTAACTCAGAAGAAATGTTTTTACATATTATCTCACTAAATCTTCATAGTATCTCAGTAAGGTAAAATTATTATCCTATATCTCACCTATATCATTGGTGAGAAAACTGAGGCATTAAGAGAGTGGGTTATTAATCCAAAGATTCCAGAGATCGATTGCTTCCTAATCATTCTAGGTTTATAAAACTCATCTCCACAACCACCATGATGCCCCAGCTCTCTGAGAATTTGGGGACTATTTTTTAAACTCTTTTCCATTCTATGACTTGCTGGATAAAAGAGTATACAGTATGTTCACTTAACTATTTATTGACTGATTGCAGAGTATGAGTTCAGTTCAAGTCAGTGAAGATCTAGATAGATTTTTGTCAAATACGTATCATAGTTGTAATGTTTTTCTGTGTTATTAATAAGGATATTCAAAACCATTTAATAGTCTAATCAGTACTCTCATAAGACTGAAGGAAAATGCAATAGATAAAAAACTGAAAAAGCAAAACAATAACAAAACCTAGCTTCTTTTCTCTACGATAAAGCTACAGAAATATACAACCATAAGTTCATTTTGGAATTTTGCAAATTTAAGAGGTCAAATTCACAGATACCCTATCTTACCTGTATACCAAAAAAAAAAATCAGAAAATTCTAAACCTTTCAAGCAATGTACATTTCAAGTATAATAGCAACTTAGATATGTATGTGTACTATCTTAAAGAAAACCAGGCAATCACCGAAGGCAAAATTCCTCCTTCAGATCTCTATGAACAATCTGGACTCAAATTCTGTACTTTCTTTAAATGAAAAAAAAAAAAAAATCTCATTTAAGATCAACAAGAGAAATGCAAATCTGAAATATGGCTCATTATCCTTTAATGATACTTTATATTATATTTTCACATATTCACATACATATTGTTAGTAAGCAAAAATATCAGATGCCATTTGAATGTTACAATAACATTACATGAATTCAATGATAAAATTACTAAGGGAAAAGAAAAACTGTGGGAATGGAATCTCAAGTGTTACTATGTTGCGTTGGCCAAAAAGTGCCTTCGGTTTTTAAGTAAAAATAAAAGACACATTTTTCATTTTCACCAAGAACTTTATTGAACAACATATACACCCTTTTGTTCCACTACCTTCTGCCATTTTTAAAGCAACTTCATAGTTCCATCTTCCCAAAACTTTTTATCTTTTGGAGCAAAGAACTGTACCAGGTGCCTTTTACAGTGTTCCAGAGAATTGAAACTTTTTCCATTAAGAAAATTTTGTAAAGACCGAAATAAATGGAAATCTGAAGGTGCAACGTCTGGTTGAATACAGCAGACGAATCAGAACTTGCCAGCCAAGCTGTAACAGTTTTTGCCTGGTCATCAAAGAAACATGTGGTCTTGCGTTATCCTGATGAATATTATACGTTTTCTGTTAACTAATTCTGCATGCTTTTCATAGAGTGCTGCTTTCAGTTGGTCTAACTGGCAACAGTACTTGCTGGAATGATCTGTTTGGTTTTCCGGAAGGAGCTCATAATAGAGGACTCCCTTCCAATCCCACCATATACACAACATCACCTTCTTTGGATGAAGACCGGCCTTTGGTGTGGTTGGTGGTGGTTTATTTCACTTGCTCCACCATCTCTCCTATTCCACATTATTGTACAGTATCCACTTTTCATCGCCCATCACAATTTGTTTTAAAAACAGAACGTTTTCATTATGTTTAAGTAGAGAATCGCATGCGGAAATATGGTCAAGAAGGTTTCTTTTCTCTTAACTAATGTGGAACCCAAACATCAAAGCGATTAACATAACCAAGCTGGTGCAAATGACTTTCAATGCTTGATCTGGATACTTTGAGTATGTCAGCCATCTCCTGCGTGGTGTGACGTTAATTGTTCTCAATTAATGTCTCGCTTTGATCGCTATCTTCAACTGGTACCCAACCATGGAGCATTGTCCAGCGAGAAATCTCCAGCATGAAACTTCACAAACCACTTTTGACACATTTGATCAGTCACAGCATCTTCTCCATACACTGCACAAATCTTTTTTTTTGCATTTCGGTTGTGTTTTTATCTTTCTTGAAATAATAAAGCATAATATGCCAAAAATGTTGCTTTTTTTCTTCCATCTTCAATATTAAAACGGCTACACAAAAATTCACCAATTTTGACAAGTCTTCTTTTAAATGCACGCTGATATGACAGCTGTCACATACGATCTAACAAAATTGTTTTGAATTAAGTTAAAGATAACTAAATGCTACTAGAGCCATCTTACGGAAAAAAACAGAACGAACCTTTTGGCCAACCCAACAGTTATGAAATATTTCTATTAACCATGTCATATTCCTAGAAATTAAATTTTTATTCCTGCCTAGTCTCTGTATGTGTCAGGATTAAATATTTGAGTTTCATACAGTAGAAAATAAACTTTACATCTCTAAAATATTAAAGTAAAAATTAAAAGTAGAAGTATGTAAAATTAGAAGGAAAAAGTATATTATTAATTATCTGCATATTAGAGATGTCATTTAGAAAATATTTAATCTCAAGTTGCCTTTTTTATCCCTGACGCTCAGTACCCTATGTATCTATTTCTCTTTTGTCAGGCTCAACATGCCTGTGAAGGCTCTAAACAGCCAGGTGCTATGGCAGAGAATTACACACATGCCACCTGGCCTGTCCTCCTAAGGTATGTAGATATAGTGACTAAGGGTCAGCTTGCAGGGCTTAGGCTGCCTCAATTCAACTTCTGGCTCTACCACTCATTAGCTATGTGACATGGTATGGATTACTCAACTTCTATGGACCTCAGCTCCACGATCTTAAAATAAAGCCAAGTACTTCATGTCTCATGAGCTTGCCATAAATATCAAATGAGATAATGCATATAAAACACTTAGTACAATGCCAGGCACATAAATAATGGTCAAGAAATATTAGCTGTTATTACTACTATTATTAGCCAATAAGAGCTTATCAGTAAAACCAACATGCTGTTAGGGTTTAAGTTCTTCAATAGCAAGGTCATCTCATAACTAGTTTTATATTCTTGATGCATTAGTGAATGTGGATTGAATGACAGGCTAACTATGTGAATAAAACCAATGAATGCAAATATATTTAAGATATAAGATATACATATTCATGTACATATATACACACATATACACGGTAAAAGACATGTTATACATACATAATATAAGATTTTTGGCAAGATCATCAATTACGTAGATTTAGTCAACTCATCAATTAAGTGGAAATAATAAGCAAACCAGACGGATATTTGACTGAATTGACCCACTGATTGATTAAATTCATAGGTTCATTCTTGTGGTTCAGAGTGGTAAAGCCCCACTAATATTTAAGGAAAAGAAACGTAATGTCAATTGAAAAAGGAGAGTGAAGCATTTAAATCATAAGTACAGCAAGGATAAGCATACAGAAGCTAAAGAAAGGGGAAAACAGCATATTTATACACTGGTGGGAGAGGGGAGATTGAAGAATATGGCCACAGGGAGTTTAGGCAAAAAATGCAAAGTAGAGGAGGCAAAGGGTTTGAAAGTATAAATTCGCTTTCTTTCATAAGAATAGCATTAGAAAGGTGAACATACTGTCTTGGAAATATTACACCAAGAATTCCAAAACCACAAATAAATAAATACTGAGGTAGCTAAGTATTTGTTCCTAGAAAGCAATCCCTCCACTTTAAGCCTTACTGAAATTATTTGTGCATTAAAGACACACACACAAATACATGCATGCAAGCAAACATGTACACATACACACACATACATTTCTTGGTTGCCTAAACTAAAATTTTAAATCATTCTCAAAAGTACTGAAACTATAAAATTCAGTATAAACAAACAAACAAGAAACACTGACAACAACAACAAATCTAACAGATAATCTATAAAACAACCTCTGTATCTGGCATTTACAAATTAGTTAACAGACAAAAATCTATGTTCCTAATTGCAACTCTGGCACAGATGTGATTGTAGTGACTACTACCACTCACATATGGTATTAATTTTTCCAAGGTCGCTATTAATGGCCCACCATCACAGATATTTCCACTTCTATGAATATTTTTGTATATTTGAATTTTATTTTTTTATACAGCAGCTTCTTATTAGTTATCAATTTTATACATATACGTATATATGTGTCAACCCCAATCTCCCAATTCATCCCACCACCATGCTTCCCCCCACACCCCCGCTCTCCCCCCTTGGTGTTCATACGTTTGTTCTCTACATTTGTGTCTCTATTTCTGCCTTGCAAACCGGTTCACCTCTACCATTTTTCTAGATTCCACATATATGTGTTAATATACGATATTTGTATTTCTCCCTCTGACTTACTTCACTCTGTATGACCCTCTCTAGGTCCATCCAGGTCTCTACAAATGACCCAATTTCGTTCCTTTTTATGGCTGAGTAATATTCCATTGCATATATGTACCACATCTTCTTTATCCATTCGTCTCTTGATGGGCATTTAGATTGCTTCCATGACCTAGCTATTGTAAATAGTGCTGCAATGAACATTGAGGTGCATGTGTCTTTTTGAATTATGGTTTTCTCATGGTATATGCCCAGTAGTGGGATTGCTGGGTTGTATGGTAGTTCTATTTTCAGTTTTTTAAGGAACCTCCATCCTGTTCTCCACAGTGGCTGTATCAATTTACATTCCCACCAACACTGCAGCAGGGTTCCCTTTTCTCCACACCCTCTCCAGCATTTGTGTATTTTCTGATGATGCCCATTTTAACTGGTGTGAGGTGATTCCTCATTGTAGTTTGGATTTGCATTTCTCTAATGATTAATGATGTTGAGCATCCTTTCATGTGTTTGCTGGCAATCTGTACATCTTATTTGGAGAAATGTCTATTTAGATCTTCTGCCCATTTTTGGATTGGGTTGCTTGTTTTTTTGATAATGAGCTGCATGAGCTGCTTGTATATTTTGGAGATTAATCCTTTGTCGGGTGCTTCATTTGCAAATATTTTCTCCCATTCTGAGGGTTGTCTTTTCGTCTTGTTTATGGTTTCCTTTGCTATACAAAAGCTTTTAAGTTTCATTGGGTCCCATTTGTTTATTTTTGTTTTTATTTCCATTTCTCTAGGAGGTGGGTCAAAAAGGATCTTGCTGTGATTTATGTCATAGAGAGTTCTGCCTATGTTTTTCTCTAAGAGTTTGATGGTGTCTGGTCTTACATTTAGGTCTCTAATCCATTTTGAGTTTATTTTTGTGTATGGTGTTAGGGAGTGTTCTAATTTCATTCTTTTACGTGTAGCTGTCCAGTTTTCCCAGCACCACTTATTAAAGAGACAGTCTTTTCTCCATTGTATATCCTTGCCTCCTTTGTCATAGATTAGTTGAGCATAGGTGTGTGCATTTATCTCTGGTCTTTCTATCCTGTTCCATTGATCTATATATGTTTTTGTGCCAATACCATACTGTCTTGATTACTGTAGCTTTTTAGTATAGTCCGAAGTCAGGGTGTCTGTTCCTTCAGCTCTGTTTTTTTCCCTCAAGATTGCTTTGGCTATTCAGGGTCTTTTGTATCTCTATACACATTTTAAGATTTTTTGCTCTAGTTTTGTAAAAAATGCCATTAGTAATTTGATAGGGATTGCACTGAATCTGTAGATTGCTTTGGGTAGTACAGTCATTTTCACAATATTGATTCTTCCAATCCAAGAACATGGTATATCTCTCCATCTGCTTGTGTCATCTTTGATTTCTTTCATCAATGTCTTAGAGTTTTCCAAGTACAGGTCTTTTACCTCCTTAGGTAGGTTTATTCCTAGGTATTTTATTCCTTTTGTTGCAACGGTGAATGGGATTGTTTCCTTAATTTCTCTTTCTGATCTTTCCTTGTTAGTGTATAGGAATGCAAGACATTTTGGTACATTGATTTTGTATCCTGCTACCTTACCAAATTCATTGATGAGCTCTAGTAGTTTTCTGGTGGCATTTTTAGGATTTTCTATGTATAGTATCACGTCATCTGCAAAGAGTGACAGTTTTACTTCTTCTTTTCCAATTTGGATTCCTTTCTTTTTTTTTCTCTGATTGCCATGACTAGGACTTCCAAAACTATGTTAAATAATAGTGGTGAGAGTGGATATCCTTGTCTTGTTCCTGATCTTAGAGGAAATGCTTTCAGTTTTTCACCATTGAGAATGATGTTTGCTGTGGGTTTGTCATATATGGCCTTTATTATGTTGAGGTAGGTTCCCTCTATGCCCACTTTCTGGAGAGTATTTATCATAAATGGGTGTTGAATTTTGTCAAAAGCTTTTCCTGCATCTATTGAGATGATCATATGATTTGTATTCTTCAGTTTGTTAATATGGTATATCAAATTGATTGATTTGCATATATTGAAGAATCCTTGCATCCCTGGGATAAATCCCACTTGATCATGGTGTATGATCCTTTTAATGTGTTGTTGGATTCTGTTTGCTAGTATTTTGTTGAGGATTTTTGCATCTATATTCATCAGTGATATTGGTCTGTAATTTTCTTTTTTTTTGTAGTATCTTTCTCTGGTTTTGGTATCAGGGTGATGGTGGGCTCATAGAATGAGTTTGGGAGTGTTCCTTCCTCTGCAATTTTTTGGAAGAGTTTGAGAAAGATGGGTGTTAGGTCTTCTCTAAATGTTTGATAGAATTTACCTGTGAAGTCATCTGACCTGGACTTGTGCTTGTTGGAAGATTTTTAATCACAGTTTCAATTTCATTATTTGTGATTGGTCTGTTCATATTTTCTATTTCTTCCTGATTCAGTCTCGGAAGGTTATACCTTTCTAAGAATTTGTCCATTTCTTCCAGGTTGTCCAATTTATTGGCATAGAGTTGCTTGTAGTAGTCTCTCAGGATGGTTTGTATTTCTGCGGTGTCTGTTGTAACTTCTCCTTTTTCATTTCTGATTTTATTGATTTGAGTCTTCTCCCTCTTTTTCTTGATGAGTCTAGCTAATGGTTTATCAATTTTGTTTATCTTATCAAAGAACCAGCTTCTAGTTTTATTGATCTTTGCTATTGTTTTCTTTGTTTCTATTTCATTTATTTCTGCTCTGATCTTTATGATTTCTTTCCTTCTGCTAACTTTGGGTTTTGTTTTTTCTTCTTTCTCTAGTTCCTTTAGGTGTAAGGTTAGGTTGTTTATTTGAGATTTTTCTTGTTTCTTGAGGTAGGATTGTATTGCTATAAGCTTCCCTCTTAGAACTGCTTTTGCTACATCCCAAACGTTTTGGATCATCGTGTTTTCATTGTCATTTGCCTCTAGGTATTTTTTGATTTCCTCTTTGATTTCTTCAGTGACCTCCTGGTTATTTAGTAACATATTGTTTAGCTTCCACATGTTTGTGTTTTTTAGGTTTTTTTTTCCCTGTAATTGATTTCTAATCTCATAGTGTTGTGGTCAGAAAAGATGCTTGATATGATTTCAATTTTCTTAAATTTACTGAGGCTTGATTTGTGACCCAAGATGTGATCTATCCTGGAGAATGTTCTGTGCACACTTGAGAAGAGTAGTCCGCTGTTTTTGGATGGAATGTCCTATAAATAGCAATTAAATCTATCTGGTCTACTGTGTCATTTAAAGCTTGTGTTCCCTTGTTAATGTTCTGTTTGGATGATCTGTCCATTGGTGTAAGTGAGGTGTTAAAGTTCCCCACTATTATTGTGTTTCTGTCGATTTCCTCTTTTATAGCTGTTAGCAGTTGCCTTATGTATTGAGGTGCTCCTATGTTGGGTACATATACATTTATAATTGTTATATCTTCTTGGATTGGTCCCTTGATCGTTATGTAGTGTCCTTCCTTGTCTCTTGTAACATTCTTTATTTTCAAGTCTATTTTATCTGATATGAGTATTGCTACTCCAGCTTTCTTTTGATTTCCATTTGCATTAAATATATTTTTCCATCCCCTCACTTTCAGTCTGTGTGTGTCCCTAGGTCTGAAGTGGGTCTCTTGTAGACAGCATATATATGAGCCTTGTTTTTGTATCCATTCAGCGAGCCTGTGTCTTTTGGTTGGAGCATTTAATCCATTCACGTTTAAGGTAATTATCAATATGTATGTTCCTATGACCATTTTCTTAATTGTTTTGGGGTTGTTTTTGTAGGTCCTTTTCTTCTCTTGTGTTTCCCACTTAGAGAAGTTCCTTTAGCATTTGTTGTAGAGCTCGTTTGGTGGTACTGAATTCTCTTAGCTTTTGCTTGTCTGTAAAGCTTTTGATTTCTCTGTCGAATCTGAATGAGATCCTTGCCGGGTAATCTTGGTTGTACATTCTTCTCTTTCATCACTTTAAATATATTGTGCCACTCCCTTCTGGCTTGTAGAGTTTCTGCTGAGAAATCGTCTGTTAACCTTATGGGTGTTCCCTTGTATGTTATTTATCATTATTCCCTTGTTGCTTTTAATAATTTTTCTTTGTCTTTAATTTTTGTCAATTTCATTACTACGTGTCTCAGCGTGTTTCTCCTTGGGTTTATCCTGCTTGGGACTCTCTGTGCTTCCTAGACTTGGGTGGCTATTTCCTTTCCCATGTTAGGGAAGTTTATGACTATAATCTCTTCAAATATTTTCTTGGGTCTTTTCTCTCTCTCTTCTCCTTCTGGGACCCGTATAATGGGAATGTTGTTGTGTTTAATGTTGTCCCAGAGGTCTCTTAGGATGTCTTCATTTCTTTTCATTCTTTTTTTTTTTTTTATTCTGTTCCATGGCAGTGAATTCCACCATTCTGTCTTCCTGGTCACTTATCTGTTCTTCTGCCTCAGTTATTCTGCTATTGATTCCTTGTAGTGTATTTTTCAATTCAGTTACTGTATTGTTCATCTCTGTTTGTTTGTTCTTTAATTCTTCTAGGTCTTTGTTAAACATTTCTTGCATCTTGTTGATCTTTGTCTCCATTCTTTTTCCAAGGTCCTGGATCATCTTCACTATCATTATTCTGAATTCTTTTTCTGGAAGGTTGCCTATCTCCACTTCATTTAATTCTTTTTCTGGGGTTTTATCTTGTTCCTTTACCTGGTACATAGTCATCTGCCTTTTCGTTTTGTCTATCATCCTGTGAATGTGGTTTTTGTTCCACAGGCTGCAGGACTGTAGTTCTTCTTGCTTCTTCTGTCTGTCTTCTGGTGGATGAGGGTATTTAAGAGGCTTCTGCAAGCTTCCCGATGGGAGGGATTGGTGGTGGGTAGAGATGGGTGTTGCTCTGATGGGCAGAGCTCAGTAAAACTTTAATTTGCTTGTCTGCTGACGGGTGGGGCTGAGTTCCCTCCTTGTTGGTTGTTTGGCCTTAGGTGACCCAGCACTGGAGGCTATAGGCTCTTTGATGGGGCTAGTGGCGGACTCTGGGAGGGCTCACACCAAGGAGTACTTCCCAGAACTTCTGCTGCCAGTGTCTTTGTCCCCGCGGTGAGCCACAGGCACCCCCTGCCTCTGCAGGAGGCCCTCCAACACTAGCAGGTAGGTCTGGTTCAGTCTCCTACAGGGTCATTTCTCCTTCCTCCTGGATCCTGATGGGCACCCTATTTTGTGTGTGCCCTCCAAGAGTGAAGTCTCTGTTTCCCCTAGTCCTGTTGAAGTCCTGCAATCAAATCCCGCTAGCCTTCAAAGTCTGATTCTCTGGGAATTCCTCCTCCCGTTGCCAGACCCCCAGGTTGGGAAGTCTGATGTGGGGCTCAGAACCTTCACTCCAGTGGGTGGACTTCTGTGGTATAATTGTTCTCCAGTTTGTGAGTCACCCACCCAAAGGTTATGGGATTTGATTTGTGATTGCGCCCCTCCTACCGTGTCATTGTGGCTTCTCCTTTGTCTTTGGATGTGGGGTATCTTTTTTGGTGAATTCCAGTGTATTCCTGTTGATGATTGTTCAACAGTTAGTTGTGACTCCAGTGCTCTTGCAAGCGAGAGTGAGTGCACGTCCTTCTACTCTGCCATCTTGAACCAATCTCTCTATGGATTTGTTTCTTGTCACAGTAACATCAAAGGAAAAGAAAAGCATGTTAACAGTCAGCACTTTAGGGTTGCTGAAATGGCAGAAGGTTCAGTTCCTTTAAAACAATGATTCTCGTTTTACGTGTGTGATTATAAGGTAAAATACTGTCTTACCTGAAAGAGGCTTTGTCTATAGCTGAAAGGAAATAGTGAGTCTATTCCTGAAAGTGAAATATGGATCTTCAATTTTATGAGAAAGTGTGTCATTAGTCATCGAATATATTCTGAGTATATTTTTAAAGTTATTTCTGTTCTGTCTTATAAAAGATATTATGGACTCTGCTCTCTACAGTTCTCTGTCTCTGTCTCTCTCTCTCTCACACACACATACACACGCCAAAATGATGCTCTACAGCTGGTATTCTGGTATCCAAACCTTGGTGATACTGAATCTGCAATGTGTTTGAAGAAGAGGTGTCACATTCTTCACAATGAATGGAAGACTGAATCAATCACTAGAATGTAGTCAGTCTACCAGGATTGAAGTACCACTTATCAAAATACAATTCCATCAGGATGGATATTTGTAGAATATAGATGTAACAAGATACTAAAACAACTGTTGTATAGTCATTAGGCTGAAGTAGAAGAGGTAGAAAAAATGCTCTAAGGAGTCACCTGGAAAATAACATCCAGGAGGACATCCTGGATACCCAGGCCTTTATAGTATGAATCTTCCTGAGCCAAATTTTCAAGCCAACATGGATAAAAGAAGAACAAAGAGTGAGTATACCTGCAAGAAGGTTCTGCAGTTTGAAAGAAAATTTCTAAAGTGAGTCCAGATCTCAAGATCTTGTTCAATGGATCTTGATCACAAGATCCACTGTGATCAAACCTATGAGCTTTCTGTTCTCAATCACTGTCAATGCCATCCTCTGTGATAAAAATTAGCAATGTGTGTCATCATATTTGACCAAATCATGATTAGTTTGAGGAAAATTACTAGCTAGTATAAAGAAAAATATAAAAACAAAAACAAAATAAATTCAGAAATCTAAATAATAGGCATAGAAAATATCTTTTTCAAATGGTTTGCTCCTCAAATGAATAAAAACAGACTTCCATATTTTCATTTGCAATGAAACAAGTTTGACTTCTGGCTTTAATCTATCTTCCACCAACTTAAGACTGTCTTATAAAACTAATGGATCCAGAGAGGCTCTACACTGGGTCCTGCAGTGGAACTCACTATCATTCTTACTTGAACTCAATTCACTTCAATTTTTTCCACTGTACCTGCTCCTCCTTTTTCCTCTATCACAAAAAATCACTGTACCAACTGGCTGCCTCTCACCACATGTCTTAAGATGAACAACTCATACCACAAATCATAGACTTATTTTTGACTCTTCACAAATGCCCAGGTAGTTTATGTCTTTGGATTTTGAGCATTTCCAGCACCAATCTGGTCTTCCCCACACTAAATTCCCCAATCATTGTGGAAATTTTTCATTATTGCCTCCCCAGCACAGGGCTTAACATCTGTCATAAGAGGTATACTCAATATGTTTGTTCAATAAATGAATGGGTAACTCCTACCATAAAATGGTCTGCAATACATATTTTTGTCTAATTCTAAAAAAAGGTTTTGTGTTGCATATATTAGGTTAGCTTTCTCTCTGAGCCATCTAATTATACATTGACTCTACTCTTTACTCAAGTTTAAAATCTTTAAAAGCATGTTCACACCTCTATACTGATTTACTATGCCCCCAAAGCTAATAATTACCCCAATTTCAGGTCCTCTGTCTTTAATCCTGATGATCATAAAGTCCACAAGGAAAGCAACTGTACAAATGGCCTCTACCAGTCATTATGACATAAGATCTAAATGCAGGACTTGGGTCTTTTGGAAATTAATTTGTGAATTATCCAGTCAAAAGGCAGTATGTATGTGGTAGGTAATATGGTCAGAAGCTGTACTCATTGGCATGTAGAAAGCATTCCAGTGAACCAGATGTAGGCTTGAGGAGTCCACAACTGAAAAATTTGGAAGAACTTTAAGGCACACAAGACCACAGCTGACAGTTCAGAGATATTAATACAAATACTCCATGAAAACGAAAAGTCTTCTATTACCCTTCATTGATGTTTGTTCACATTGTATTTCATGCTACACCAGAAATTAAAATGTATCACTTCATTTATTTTCAGCATGTGTACATATTTCACCTCACTGATGAGCTATTACAAACAACAGGTCTAAGTAGGAAACCCTGGTGAGTTTAGAGGCACAGAATTGTACAATTAAAACAGAAAAATAATATGTGTGTGTCATACTCACTTATTGTAATGAATGTATCAATGACAGTTTTGAGGAGGCGTTATTGTTTCCTAAAACCAGCGCACTCCAACTATATGGACAGGAAAAATTCTTTGCTACTTTTTAGAAAACAGTATGTGCTGAAGCTAAGCTATACTGCAAGGCTAATGTTAATTGGCTTTTTAATGGCAAGATGGTTTGCAGCATACTGTAACACAAAAACTCTCTGCCTTGGTGGGATTTCTACTTCTAATCTTGATAGTTCTGGAACAGAGTCTTCAGCTTCTCCCTTTCCACCCCTACACACACATAGACACACAGACACACACACACAAATACATAGCCTAACATCCCCAATTTCCATAATCTTTTAAAACCAAAGCCTCAGGTCAGGTTAGTTCAATACCTGCAGAGAGAACTCTGAATGACGTTTAAGTCAACCTTGGAAACAGCCAGTCATTTCTTTGCTTAGAATGAATATCAAGCATGTCAATTTCACTTATTTTTAAGTAAAAATGCAGGCATTGGAAAGAGAAAAGGTTGATAATGTTTTTTGTTTTTTGCTGCTATTGCTGTTTCTTTTTTGGAGATTGTTTTGTTTTGAGTTTTGGTTGTGTGATTTATTTATAACCTGATATATGGAGGCTAAAGTCTCCGATACCTAATACTTTGAGTTTATAAAATCCTGCTGACCCCTGATAGCACAGAAAATTCTACATCCTGAGAAGTCAATTTCTTGAACTGTTGAAGAAACTGACATTTTATTAATTCCTAATAATTAACTGTTTCCAAATACTAGTCTTAGTTACCCAAAAGAACTGTCAATTCTTTGAGCATAGGGCAAAGTCTTATTTATTCATGGGAGAGACAGAGAAGGTAATAATTACAGTATAATGTGATAGAACCTATAGCATATTGATAAAAAAGAGTCCAAAACAACTGTGCAGAGGGCTGCCTGGCAAGAACTGTGACCCTATATCAACGGATGCAGCCAGCTCATGTTGATCCCTCAGGGAGGATGCTGAAGCAATAAGTAGCCGGATTTTAGTTTCTTTCTCCTCTCTCATGCCCTACTTGTGCTTACCAAGTGGCGGCTCAACCAGAAGCTGGAGAGCAAGAAAGCATTTGTGGTAGTCCATGCAGATCCACCTTCCAGAGCACAAAGCAGGTGCTTAAGGGTGGAAAGTAGACCTTGAAATATAAATGAATAATAGCCAACACAGACATAGACTTGAGGGTGTAAGTTTAGTTTCACACATAACAAGTGGCATGTGTTCATAGGATATTCAGATGGGGACAGAAATCCAGGACCTGGAGTTCAGGAGGAAGATCTGTGCTAAACAAATGGATTTAGACCTATTAAACTACAGGTAGTTGAAACAATGAGAGTAGATATAACTAATGAAGGGTGAAAAAAAAAAAAAAAGAGCCAAAGGAAGAATCCTGAATAACTCCAACAAGGAAACCGTGCACAAATGATATAAAAGGCAGCACTGACTAGGTGAAAACAGAAACAGAGGATCCAATTATCATGAAGTACTGGGAAGAAATGGTCAGAAGGGGTAAATGCAGTGCAGAGAAAATAAGGATTGAAAAATGCTCATTCAATTTAACAATGAGATCACTGGTAATCTCAGTGAAAACAGTTTGACTGGAGAAGTGGGGATATAAGCCTACTGCAGTAGAAGAAACCTAGTGTCTTGGTGATCCATAGAAATTAGAGCCCAAAGCTAATTGCACCAATGGGAGGTGCAATCCCAAGGCAGCAAGACTGAGAAAAAAAGAATATGAAGCAGGCAAGAAAGAAAGCAAATATAAAGAGGTGCATTGTGAACAGTCTACAGATTTTTGAGAAATCCAGCCAGCTGCTTGGTGTCTGGATAAGCCATATGGAACCACCCACAGTGGGGAACAATCCAACAGAGGGGGTACAAAAGAGGAAGTTACCTGCTGGATCTCCCCCTACCCAACCCTCCATCTCCTGCCTCCCAGTTGTGCTACACAGCCCTTCAGGGCAGTCAATGCCACTCAGCTCTGCATCTGAGTCCTAAGTGGTGGAAGAAGCCAGAGCCTTTGTGGATCCAGTCAGCTCAGATCTTGGCACTGGAACAGCTGTGACTCTTTCCTGGGAAAGTGTGATCATGGCCAAGCCAGTGCCCAGTCCTTGTCCTGGGGGATTCCCAACAGACAATAGGTGAGGAGACAGCTTTGCATATAGGAGTTCTCCACTGAGCAAGCAGCCGAGAACCTAGGAGGCAGCAGGGGCCAAAAAAATCTGGAGAGGTACATAAGGTGAATGGAATACAGGTAGTAAGTGAAATCTGACAGGGCAGACAGCTGCTTCAGGAAAAGTGAGAAGAGAAGGGTACAAGGTAAAGAGGACTCCAGGAAAGGAGTATGACATAGTAGGAAAAGCACAGAGTAGAGCCAGATTGCTTGAGTTTAAATCCTTGCTCAACCTCTCACTACCTGTGTGATCTTGAACAATTCATTTGACCTTTCTGTGTGCCTCAGTGTCTTTTTCCATAAAATGCAGAAATAATATCCAGTCCGTAAGGTTGTTATGAGTTACTATATATAAAACATTTAGAACTGTGTCCAGCACATACTGGGCATTATTTTAATGTTTGATAAGGATCAAAGGAAGATTCTTTTGTTTCACAGACACTTGAACATCTTTTCATGCTGAGGAAAAAAAGAGAATTTTAAGGGAAACTAAACATACAGGACAGGTAAGGAATTACTGATGGAGAAAGCTATCAGAAAGGATAGAGTTTCTTGGTTAAGTAAAGGGATTAGTGCATAATAGGCACTTACTGATTATATGCTTGTTGATTGATTAGAAGTAAGTATTAGATCAAATAAAGTAATCACATATGATTTACATAAGCAGTATTTGTAGTATTTACTAGTTTAATAAATGTTACATAATAATGGAATTCCCTGTAGCCGTACACATAAAGGCCTGGAATAAATACTGTTTAATGAATGAAGAACTGAAGTAATGATTGAATGAAAGTTAATATTTACTGCTTTGCCCATTCAGTTGCTACCTTTTCCAGCCCAATCTGTCCTATAGGATCTTATGTCTTAAATTCTTAAATTAATACAAAGCAAGGGAGGCAGAATATTCTGTGAGCTCAGACTCATCAGCCACTGGAGCCTGAAATTAATTTTATAGTATCTGATGAGCCTGCATTACACACTAAGCACTCACGTACCTATCATATTATATACAGCCTTTTCCTGGGGCTGCTGTGTTCCCTAGTCTGTGTGCCTAGGCATCTGCCTTAAGTTTCCTGTTCAGAGCTCCAGTTACCTTCCAGAATTAACGTTCAGCCCTAAACTTCAGCCCATGTATTTGAATCTTTGGTTTCCTTTCTATCTTCTGTCAGAGTAGGAAAGGCTGGACTCTGTCCCTTGACCCTAACCAGTGCCTTGGTTCCCTCTCCCAATGACTGACAAGGCCAAAACATGATGCTACTCCCAAATCAGCTGAGCATGGCCATTACCTTAATTTCTTTCCAGCTGGATAATGGATGACACCAACCTGCACCATCTCAGGTTTACCAGGTTTCTTTGAAATTGTACTAGACTGTTTGTTTCCTCTCTCAAAAGCCAGCACTAAAATTGGATCATTTCTCCCAGCCCTTGATCTTTGCAGCTTCCTCTCCTAGCTTCCTTTTCTTCCCCACTGGCCTATTTTTGCAGTGGAGATTCCAACATACCTGATGATCAAGCCCACTGCAGGTAAAGCATGCCCACTCAAAGCATGATTTTGTGCTTCTCTCAAAGACAATGTGAAAATGTTAATTCGTCAACTCGTTCTTGTATACTTGCATGTAGAAGTACTTAGCATTTATGATCCTAAAAGGCACACAATGTAAAATTGCATATTAGCTTCAATGGGCTACATTGAACAATTCAATGGGCAACATTTTTAACACTCCACAATTTTTCCTCTAATATCAAGCTGAACACCAACCAAGTTCTCAAGTTCTTTCTGTGGACAGCCTTCTGATTCCAGAGGCAGTTTAATATATTGGAAAGTGCAAGGGCTTTGTAGTCAAACAGCCATGGGTTCAAATCCTATTTGTGAAGACTACTTTGTGTTACTTGGGGCAAGTTACTTGGTATCTCTGAGCCTCACTTTCTTCACTGTAAAAAGAGGGTTGATAAATACCTGCCACAGAGGGTTGTTTGAGGGATAAATGAGATCACAGATCAAAAGCACTCAGTCCAGTGCCTGCACTCAGGGAAAGGTAATTCCCTCCCTTTTCTTTCCTTTCTCCTAATATGAACTAAAGATCAAACAGACTTCAGTATTACTCACACTCAGTTCTATTCCTGAAGACACCCTACAATTTTTATAAGCCACCCTAATATCAGAAATACGACTATCAAAACTTAATTGTCTGAGTTTTCTCCATGTGTAGACTAAGCAAATTCAAGCAATTCCATAAATTGGAAGCGTTTTAAGGCATTTTTAAACAGAAGCTTATTTATTTATTTACTTATTCTGCAGCCTCTGGTCATTTTGAGTGTGCAATCAGCCTTATGGTTATGGCACAATTTTGCAGCTGTGAATACAAGGCATATATATATATATGTAAGGTCCCTTTAAAACTGAGGGGTTTTATATTGGCTTTCTCCCGTATTGGGTATGTTTAATCACTTCAGCCAAAAACCTAAAACCTGAAAAATTTTTTCTTGAATGCATCTAATGGTCAGGACCTTCTCTGACTACCAAAAAAATCATACGCATTTCTTTACATGATCATGGAACAAATGGATGTGTCCTGTACCTAGGAAACAGTGCATGAATCGATCCTCTTTGTGCATCAAGACAAACTACAGATCATTGTATTTCCAGTGATGGCCTCAGATATCTCTTTATTAAATCTTGTGTCATCATCCAGGCTATCAAATTCATGACTCTATCTCCTAAATTTCACATTTGCTTTGGCCCATGTGGAAATTTGGTCCCAAAATTCTTTGAGATGCCACTTATTGATCAATGCAGCCTATATTTCCTACCCCTGGGCTCTTGTAACTATTTGAATAGAGCATGGTGTAAATGACTGGCAGCTTTCATTTCTCAATTATTTTGGAACATTTGCTCTTGAAACCCAGCCACCATGCTGTGAGGAAGCCCAAGGTGTCTCATAAGATGTTGAGATGCAGACGAACCAAAAGGCAGAATCAACTTGCCAGCCATGTAAACAAACCATCTTAGAAGCAGGTCTCTATCCTCATCTGAGCTTCCCCAGCTGTCCCTGCTGAGCCCTGCCAAAATTTTAGATTCATGCACACAATAAATGATTACTGTTCTTTTACGACACTAAGTTTTGGAGTCATTTGTTATGTTAGAATAGATAACTGGAACAATCCCCAGAAGTTAGACTTTCCATTGAGAGGAGTTTAGATAATATTTGGAATGTAATCAGTGGGCTATAATCATTTATCTTTAGAAGGGAAATGGCCTTAAATTGTCTACATAGTTTCTATCTCTTCACTTCTTCCCTCTGCCATTAACTCTCTGATTTCCTCTACTACCTTTCCCTTTTAATCTTACATTCTTGGTATAGTGGTCTCTTCATAGCGCCTCATATATACAAAACATGCACCCAACTCAAGAACTTTGCATGACCGTCCCTCTAAATCCTCTTCGCCCAGATACCCTCTCAGATCATCTCCTTCAAATCTCAGCTCAAATGTATCTCAATGAGAACTACACTATTTAAATTGCAAATTCACTTCTACCAGAGGACTCATTATCTCTTCTATCCTGCTATAATTTTCTTCATAACATTCATTAACTTACTTATTATTTATTTCTCCATCAACAGAATGTAAGATCAATAAGGACAGAGATTTTTTTTTAACATCTTTATTGGAGTATAATTGCTTTACAATGTTGTGTTAGTTTCTGCTGTATAATGAAGTGAATCAGCTATATGTATACATATATCCCCATATCCCCTCCCTCTTGCACCTCCCTCCCACCCTCCTTATCCCACCCCTCTAGGTGGTCACAAAGCACCAAGCTGATCTCAGGACAGGGATTTCTGAGTTTGGGTTTTGTTTTTTTTTTTCTTTTTACTTCACCAGTGTATTCCCAACAACATGGTATTTGGTGTTCAATAAATATTTAATGATTGGAACTTCCCTGGTGACACACTGTTTAAGAATTCACCTGCCAAACAGTAGAGAAGATGGCGGAAGAGTAAGATGAGGAGATCACCTTCCTTCCCACAGATACAGTAGAAATACATCTACACGTGGAACTGCTCCTACAGAATACCCACTGAACGCTGGCAGAAGACGTCAGACCTCCCAAAAGGCAAGAAATTCCCCACGTACTTGGGTAGGGCAAAAGAAAAAAGAAATAACAGAGACAAAAGAATAGGGACAGGACCTGCACCACTGGGAGGGAGCTGTGAAGGAGGAAAGGTTTCCACACACCAGGAAGCCCCTTCGTGGGCAGAGACTGTGGGTGGCAGAGGGGGGAAGCTTCAGAGCCACGGAGGAGAGCGCAGCCACAGGGGTGCGGAGGGCAAAGCGGAGAGATTCCCACACGGAGGATCGGTGCTGAGTAGCACTCACCAGCCCGAGAGGCTTGTCTGCTCAGCCGCTGGGGGGGGCAGGGGCTGGGAGCTGAGGCTAGGGCTTCAGTGCTAGCCGGGAGGGAGTCCGGGAAAAAGTCTGCAGCTGCCGAAGAGGCAAGAGACTTTTTCTTACCTCTTTGTTTCGTGCTGCGCAAGGAGAGGGGATTCAGAGCGCCGCCTAAACGAGCTCCAGAGACGGGTGTGAGCCGCAGCTATCAGCGCGGATCCCACAGCAACAGGGGCGCAGAGGGAAAAACGGAGAGATTCCCGCACGGAGGATCGGTGCTGAGTAGCACTCACCAGCCGGAGAGGCTTGTCTGTTCAGCCGCCGGGGCGGGCGGGGGCTGGGAGCTGAGGCTCCGGCTTCGGTGCTAGCCGGGAGGGAGTCCGGGAAAAAGTCTGCAGCTGCCGAAAAGGCAAGAGACTTTTTCTTGCCTCTTTGTTTCGTGGCGCGCAAGGAGAGGGGATTCAGAGGGCCGCCTAAACGAACTCCAGAGATGGGCGCGAGCCGTGGCTATCAGCGCGGACCCCAGAGGCGGGCGCGAGCCGCGGCTATCAGAGCGGACCCCAGAGATGGGCAGGAGACGCTAGGGCTGCTGCTGTCGCCACCAGGAAGCCTGTGTGCGAGCACAGGTCACTCTCCACATCGCCCCTCCCGGGAGCCGGTGCAGCCCGCCACTGCCAGGCTCCCATGATCCCGGGACAACTTCCCCAGGAGAAAGCACGGCGCACCTCAGGCTGCTGCAACATCACACCGGCCTCTGCCACCACAGGCTTGCCCCGCCTCCTCCGTACTGCTCCCTCCCCCCCGGCTCCCTCCCCCCGGCCTGAGTGAGCCAGAGCCCCTGAAGCAGCTGCTCCTTTAACCCCGTCCTGTCTGGGCGGGAAACAGATGCCCTCAGGTGACCTACATGCAGAGGTGGGTCCAAATCCAAAGCTGAACCCCGGGAGCTGTGTGAACAAAGAAGAAAAAGGGAAATCTCTCCCAGCAGCCTCAGGAGCAGCGGATTAAAGCTCCACAAACAACTTGATTTGCCTGCATCTGTTGAATACCTGAATAGACAACGAATCATACAAAATTCAAGAGGTGGACTTTGGGAGCAGGATATATTAATTTTTCCCCTTTTCCTTTTTTTGTGAATATATATGTGTACGTTTCTGGGTGAGATTTTGTCTGTATAGCTTTGCTTTCACCATTAGTCTTAGGGTTAGGTCCGTCCGTTTTTGTTTTTTTTTTCTTTTTTTACTTAAAAAAATTTTTTTTCCTAATAAATGTTTTCTTAATAATTTTTTCCTTATTTCCTATTTTTAATAAGTTTTTTCATATTTTCTATTTTTAAAAATTAAAAATTTTTTTCTTAATAAATTTTTTCTTAATTTTTTCTTATTTTTATTATAAAAAATTAATACATCTATTTTTAAAAATTAAAAAAATTTTTTTCTTAATAAATTTATTCTGAATTTTTTTTTCTTACTTTTTATTATAATAGTTTTATTTTATTTTATTTTATCCTCTTTCCTTCTTTCTTTCTTTCTTTCTATTTTTTTCTCCCTTTTATTCTGAGCCGTGTGGATGAAAGGCTCTTGGTGCTCCAGCCTGGCATCAGGGCTGTGCCTCTGAGGTGGGAGAGCCAACTTCAGAACACTGGTCCACAAGAGACCTTCCAGCTCCACGTAATACCAAATGGCGAAAATCTCTCAGAGATCTCCATCTCAACATCAAGACCCAGCTTCATTCAACGACCAGCAAGCTACAGTGCTGGACACCCTATGCTAAACAACTAGCAAGACAGGAACACAGCCCCATCCATTAGCAGAGAGGCTGCCTATAATCATAATAAGGCCACAGACACCCCAAAACACACCACCAGACGTGGACGTGCCCACCAGAAAGACAAGATCCAACCTCATCCACCAGAACACAGGCCCCTCCACCAGGAAGCCTACACAACCCACTGAACCAACCTTAGCCACTGGGGACAGATACCAAAAACAACGGGAACTACGAACCTGCAGCCTGTGAAAAGGAGACCCCAAACACAGTAAGATAAGAAAATGAGAAGACAAAAAAACACACAACAGGTGAAGGAGCAGGGTCAAAACACACCAGACCTACCAAATGAAGAGGAAATAGGCAGTCTACCTGAAAAAGAATTCAGAATAATGATAGTAAAGATGATCCAAAATCTTAGAAATAGAATAGACAAAATGCAAGAAACATTTAACAAGGACGTAGAAGAACTAAAGAGGAACGAAGCAACGATGAAAAACACAATAAATGAAATTAAAAATACTCTAGACGAGATCAATAGCAGAATAACTGAGGCAGAAGAACGGATAAGTGACCTGGAAGATAAAATAGTGGAAATAACTACTGCAGAGCAGAATAAAGAAAAAAGAATGAAAAGAACTGAGGACAGTCTCAGAGACCTCTGGGACAACATTAAACGCACCAACATTCGAATTATAGGGGTCCCAGAAGAAGAAGAGAAAAAGAAAAGGACTGAGAAAATATCTCAAGAGATTATAGTTGAAAACTTCCCTAATATGGGAAAGGAAACAGTTAATCAAGTCCTGGAAGCACAGAGAGTCCCATACAGGATAAATCCAAGGAGAAACACGCCAAGACACATATTAATCAAACTATCAAAAATTAAATATAAAGAAAACATATTAAAAGCAGCAAGGGAAAAACAACAAATAACACACAAGGGAATCCCCATAAGGTTAACATCTGATCTCTCAGCAGAAACTCTGCAAGCCAGAAGGGAGTGGCAGGATATACTTAAAGTCATGAAGGAGAAAAACCTACAACCAAGATTACTCTACCCAGCAAGGATCTCATTCAGATTTGATGGAGAAATTAAAACCTTTACAGACAAGCAAAAGCTGAGAGAGTTCAGCACCACCAAACCAGCTTTACAACAAATGCTAAAGGAACTTCTCTAGGCAAGAAACACAAGAGAAGGAAAACACCTACAATAACAAACCCAAAATATTTAAGAAAATGGGAATAGGAACATACATATTGATAATTACCTTAAATGTAAATGGATTAAATGCTCCCACCAAAAGACACAGACTGGCTGAATGGATACAAAAACAAGACCCATATATATGCTGTCTACAAGAGACCCACTTCAGACCTAGAGACACATACAGACTGAAAGTGAGGGGATGGAAAAAGATATTCCATGCAAATGGAAATCAAAAGAAATCTGGAGTAGCAATTCTCATATCAGACAAAAGAGACTTTAAAATAAAGACTATTACAAGAGACAAAGAAGGACACTATATAATGATCAAGGGATCGATCCAAGAGGAAGGTATAACAATTGTAAATATTTATGCACCCAACATAGGAGCACCTCAATACATAAGGCAAATACTAACAGCCATAATAGGGGAAATCGACAGTAACACAATCATAGTAGGGGACTTTAACACCCCACTTTCACCAATGGACAGATCATCCAAAATGAAAATAAATAAGGAAACACAAGCTTTAAATGATACATTAAACAAGATGGACTTAATTGATATTTATAGGACATTCCACCCAAAAACAACAGAATACACATTTTTCTCAAGTGCTCATGGAACATTCTCCAGGATAGATCATATCTTGGGTCACAGATCAAGCCTTGGTAAATTTAAGAAAATTGAAATCATATCAAGTATCTTTTCCGACCACAACGCTATGAGACTAGATATCAATTACAGGAAAAGATCTGTAAAAAATACAAACACATGGAGGCTACACAATACACTACTTAATAACAAAGTGATCACTGAAGAAATCAAAGGGGAAATCAAAAAATACCTAGAAACAAATAACAGTGGAGACACGACGACCCAAAACCTATGGGATGCAGCAAAAGCAGTTCTAAGAGGGAAGTTTATAGCAATACAAGCCTACATCAAGAAACAGGAAACATCTCGAATAAACAACCTAACCTTGCACCTAAAGCAATTAGAGAAAGAAGAGCAAAAAAACCCCAAAGCTAGCAGAAGTAAAGAAATCATAAAGATCAGATCAGAAATAAATGAAAAAGAAATGAAGGAAACAATAGCAAAAATCGATGAAACTAAAAGCTGGTTCTTTGAGAAGATAAACAAAATTGATAAACCATTAGCCAGACTCATCAAGAGAAAAAGGGAGAAGACTCAGATGAATAGAATTAGAAATGAAAAAGGAGAAGTAACCACTGACACTGCAGAAATACAAAAGATCATGAGAGATTACTACAAGCAACTCTATGCCAATAAAATGGACAACCTGGAAGAAATGGACAGATTCTTAGAAATGCACAAACTGCCGAGACTGAACCAGGAAAAAACAGAAAATATGAACAGACCAATCACAAGCACTGAAATTGAAACTGTGATTAAAAATCTTCCAACAAACAAAAGCCCAGGACCAGATGGCTTCACAGGTGAATTCTATCAAACATTTAGAGAAGAGCTAACACTTATCTTTCTCAAACTCTTCCAAAATATTGCAGAGGGAGGAACACTCCCCAACTCATTCTACGAGGCCACCATCACCCTGATACCAAAACCAGACAAAGATGAAATAAAGAAAGAAAACTACAGGCCAATATCACTGATGAACATAGATGCAAAAATCCTCAACAAAATACGAGCAAACAGAATCCAACAGCACATGAAAAGGATCATACACCATGATCAAGTGGGGTTTATTCCAGGAACGCAAGGATTCTTCAACATACGCAAATCAATCAACGTGATACATCATATTAACAAATTGAAGTAGAAAAACCATATGATCATCTCAATAGATGCAGAAAAAGCTTTTGACAAAATTCAACACCCATTTATTTATTTATTTATTTATTTTTTAAATAAATTTATTTATTTATTTATTTATTTTTGGCTGTGTTGGATCTTCGTTTCTGTGCAAGGGCTTTCTCTAGTTGTGGCAAGTGGGGGCCACTCTTCATCGCGGTGCACGGGCCTCTCACTGTCGCGGCCTCTCCCGCTGCAGAGCACAGGCTCCAGACGCACAGGCTCAGTAGTTGCGGCTCACGGGCTTAGTTGCTCCGCGGCATGTGGGATCTTCCCAGACCAGGGCTCGAACCCGTGTCCCCTGCATTGGCAGGCAGACTCTCAACCACTGCGCCACCAGGGAAGCCCTCAACACCCATTTATGATAAAAGCCCTGCAGAAAGTAGGCATAGAGGGAACTTTCCTCAACATAATAAAGGCCATATATGACAAACCCACAGCCAACATTGCCCTCAATGGTGAAAAACTGAAACCATTTCCACTAAGATCAGGAACAAGACAAGGTTGCCCACTCTCACCACTATTATTCAACATAGTTTTGGAAGTGTTAGCCACAGCAATCAGAGAAGAAAAAGAAATAAAAGGAATCCAAATCGGAAGAGAAGAAATAAAGCTGTCACTGTTTGCAGATGACATGATACTATACATAGAAAATCCTAAAGATGCTACCAGAAAACTACTAGAGCTAACCAATGAATTTGGTAAAGTAGCAGGATACAAAATTAATGCACAGAAATCTCTTGCATTTCTATGCACTAATGATGAAAAATCTGAAAGTGAAATTAAGAAAACACTCCCGTTTACCATTGCAACAAAAAGAATAAAATATCTAGGAATAAACCTACCTAAGGAGACAAAAGACCTGTATGCAGAAAATTATAGGACACTGATGAAAGAAATTAAAGATGATACAAATAGATGGAGAGATATACCATGTTCTTGGATTGGAAGAATCAACATTGTGAAAATGATCTACTACCCAAAGCAATCTACAAATTCAATGCAATCCCTATCAAACTACCACTGGCATTTTTCACAGAACTAGAACAAAAAATTTCACAATTTGTATGGAGACACAAAAGACCCCGAATAGCGAAAGCAATCTTGAGAAAGAAAAATGGAGCTGGAGGAATCAGGCTCCCTGACTTCAGACTAAATTACAAAGCTACAGTAATCAAGACAGTTTGGTACTGGCACAAAAACAGAAATAGAGATCAATGGAACAGGATAGAAAGCCCAGATATAAACCCACACACATATGGTCACCTTATCTTTGATAAAGGAGGCAAGCATATACAGTGGAGAAAAGACAGCCTCTTCAATAAGTGGTGCTGGGAAAATTGGACAGGTACATGTAAAAGTATGAAATTAGAACACTCCCTGACACCATGCACAAAAATAAACTCAAAATGGATTAAAGACCTAAATGTAAGGCTAGACACTATCAAACTCTTAGAGGAAAACATAGGCAGAACACTCTATGACATAAATCACAGCAAGATCCTTTTTGACCCAGCCCCTAGAGAAATGGAAATAAAAACACAAATAAACAAATGTGACCTAATGAAACTTAAAAGCTTTTGCACAGCAAAGGAAACCATAAACAAGACCAAAAGACAACCCTCAGAATGGGAGAAAATATTTGCAAATGAAGCAACTGACAAAGGATTAATCTCCAAGATTTACAAGCAGCTCATGCAGCTCAATAACAAAAAAACAAACAACCCAATCCAAAAATGGGCAGAAGACCTAAATAGACATTTCTCCAAAGAAGATATACAGATGGCCTACAGACACATGAAAGAATGCTCAACATCATTAATCATTAGAGAAATGCAAATCAAAACTACAATGAGGTATCATCTCACACCAGTCAGAATGGCCATCATCAAAAAATCTAGAAACAATAAATGCTGGAGAGGGTGTGGAGAAAAGGGAACACTCTTGCACTGTTGGTGGGAATGTAAATTGATACAGCCACTATGGAGAACAGTATGGAGGTTCCTTAAAAAACTAAAAATAGAACTACCATACGACCCAGCAATCCCACTACTGGGCATATACCCTGAGAAAACCATAATTCAAAAAGAGTCATGTACCAAAATGTTCATTGCAGCTCTATTTACAATAGCCAGGACATGGAAGCAACCTAAGTGTCCATCATTGGATGAATGGATAAAGAAGTTGTGGTACATAAATACAATGGAATATTACTCAGCCATAAAAAGAAATGAAATGGAGGTATTTGTAGTGAGGTGGATGGACCTAGAGACTGTCATACAGAGTGAAGTAAGTCAGAAAGAGAAAAACAAATACAGTATGCTAACACATATATATGGAATCTAAGGAAAAAAAAAAAAGTCATGAAGAACCTAGTGGCAAGACGGGAATAAAGACACAGACCTACTAGAGAATGGACTTGAGGATATGGGGAGGGGGAGGGGTGAGATGTGACAGGGTGAGAGAGTGGCATGGACATATATACACTACCAAATGTAAAATAGATAGCTAGTGGGAAGCAGCCGCATAGCACAGGGAGATCAGCTCGGTGCTTTGTGACCACCTAGAGGGGTGGGATAGGGAGGGCGGGAGGGAGGGAGATGCAAGAGGGAAGAGATATGGGAACATATGTATATGTATAACTGATTTACTTTGTTATAAAGCAGAAACTAACACACCATTGTAAAGCAATTATACTCCAATAAAGATGTTTAAAAAAAAAATTTTTTTTAATTAAAAAAAAAAAATTCACCTGCCAATGCAGGGGACATAGATTCGATCCCTGGTCCAGGAAGGTCCCATGTGCCTCGAAGCAACTAAGCCCATGTGCCACAACTACTGAAGCCCACACACCTAGAGCCCATGCTCTGCAACAAGAGAAGCCACCGCAACGAAAAGCCCACGCACTGCAAGGAAGAGTAGCCCCCGCTTGCCGCAACTAGAGAAAGTCCATGTGCAGTAACGAAGACCCAATGCAGTCAAAAATAAATTAATAATTAATTTTTAAAAACTCCATGGAGCTAAAACATAATTTAAAAGAAAATATTTAATGAAGGAATAGGGAATACACAGAGATCAGCTACTGCTAAATGATAAATGTAGCAATCAGCTCCTGGTAAGGAGTATAATACGCATTATCTTTCTAGGTGAGAGGTGAAATAATCAGAGCTCAGTGGGGAAGGATGGGTGGAAAGAAACACAAAAAGTAGCAGTTCCTAAGTTTGATGGAGGTATCTAGAGGTGTGCAGCCTGGCGGCCAACCCATAGAGTCACCACAGCACAAAATAATTCCTGCCTGCAGTAAAAGGCACAGAACTTTAGTAGAGTGTGAGATAGAGGAGACTATGCCTGTATAGAAGTGGGTAATGAGGCTGTTGTGATGCTGAGTCCCTAACCCATTCTGAGAGACCTCCACAATTTGTCAATTTAGAACGTGACATAACTGGAATTAATCAGTATGTATTCTTTGGTGTCTGGCTTCACTCGCTCAGCATCATTTTCCATGTCATTCATGTTGTTATAGGTAGCTATAGTTCGTTCACTTTTCATGGCTTGGTATTTCATCATATTATTATATCATAATTTATTTATTCTTCCATTAATAAACACTTGCATTATTTCAAGTTTTGCTCTTTTATAAACACCACTGCTAAGAACATTCCTGTACATGTATCCTGGTACACATAAGCTTTTGGTACTTCAGGGAAGGTACCAGAAGCACAACAGCTGGGTCACAGGAATGAATATCATCAAGTTCACTGATAATATCAACTTTTTCCAAAATGGTTGCACCAATTTTTTATCACCATCAGCAGTGTATGGGAGTTTTTGTTGCTCCATATACTCATGAACCCTTGTTTGGAGTTGATTTTTTTAAGTATTTTTTTCTTCTCTCTCCTTCCCTTTCTCCCTCTCTTTCTTTTTGGTTTTTGAAGAGCACTTTTACATTTTTTTGTAGTAGAATTTATAAAGCTTTTCCTCTGTGGTTATTGTTTTCATGTCTTACATAAGAAACCCTTACCTACCCACAAATGAAGAAGATCTTATATGGTCTCCTAAAACCTTTTTTTGGTTTTACCTTTCACATTTAGGTCTCTAATCCATGCTAACTAATGTCTGAGTACGAGTCCAAGATCTAATTTAATTTTTTTCCAAATAGATACCCAATTGTTTCAGCTCCATTTTACGTACAGTTTTTCTCAACTGTTCTGCCATGTCACCTTTATTATAAATCAAGAGTCTGTTTATAAGTCATTTCTGAATTCTGTTCTGCTCTTAGAATTGTGAAATCCAACGATATATCTAACCCTGCAATAAAACCACATTGTCTTAATTCCTATAGCTTTACAGCAAGTCCTGACATTTAATAGACTATATACTCTTATCCAAGATCAGCTACTTAAGGGCCCACTGAAACATAAAAATGCGGGGCCTCTTGTTCAAAAATTATTAAGAATTTGAAGATGATGACAGCAGAGTTTTAAAAGCATAAGGCCCTTCTAAATGCAGGACTCTGAGCAACTGCACAGGTCACATGCCCATGAAGCTGGTACAGCTTAAATGTCAGTGCTCATGAATAAAGTTTTATTGGAACCAAGTCCTGACCATTCCTTAATATATCATCCATGGCCTCATTTGTGTCACAATAGCAGAGCTGAGTAGTTGCAAGGAAGTCTGTGTGACCCCACAAGTCTAAAATATTTACTATCTGGCCCTTTAAGAAAAGTTTGCCAACCCCAGCTTAAAATTTCAAATAAAGTTTTAAAGGAATAGGGAAGAATTTATGGAGGAAGTAGAAGTTGGGTTGTGCCCTGAATGATGAGCAGTATCTGATATGTTAAGATTAAGGGGAAATACCTCTTAGACATGGAGAAAGCATGAAAAATTTGTAGTATCAGGAATAAATGTACTGAAACCAGTCCAGTGAGAAGAATGACCTACTAACACAGAGTATGCACTTTGGGAAATACTAGAGGATAAGACTGTAGAATGAGGATGCATCCAGAACACTCTGGAAAAATAGGGTCTAATTTTTAAAGATCTTTTCCAAGAGCAAGCAGACCACATTTAAGGATATTTTATTGTAAGACATTAATATAAGACATAATTTTTGTCTTGAAAGATAAACTGAGACATGGTAAAAACTGAGGATGGAAATGAAATCTTAGTACCCCTATTCCACATTATAAATCACCATTTTGGCTTAGATTATGGTTTTCATTAGTGTTACCTGGCATCTAAGATACAGTCGGCCCTCTGTATCCATGGGTTTTGCATCCACAGATTCAATGAACTACGGATAGGAAGGCTGACTGCATTCATTGTACTACACCACTTTACATAAGGGACTTGAGCAGCCCTGAATTTTGGTATCCACAGGGGCTCCTGGAACCAATCCCCTGTGGATACCAAGGGAAAACTGTAATCCCAAACACACACATACACATATTTCTATATAACCTATCATATGACTCTCCCTATTCATATTCATCAGTATGAAGCCAGAATAACTACTTAACATTTTCCTTACCTCAGGTCAAGTGCCCCTAAATGAAACAGCTACCCCTACCCATGAGTCTTCTTATATGGCCCCTTTTGAAGGTCTTAAGCTACCACTGCTTACCTCTCAGCTATAGGCAGGCAGAAGGACAGTGATCACATGTCAACTTTGGACAGTTTGCCTGTTCTCCTCACAGGGTTTGAGGTCCTCTGACACAAACTAAGCCACTCTATTCTGTTTATCGACACACTGGCTCAGGCAGGATGCTATTGTTATTCTGTACCAAAGCTGTCCAAAGACCAAACCATAAAGTAGGAAAACCTGTATTTGGCACTATCTCAGCATCCTTTATGCTTGCTCTCTCATAATGTGACATCTAGGCTTTTCTCAGCACTCACAGTCTAGATTCTCTGCCTAGTAAAATAAATTTATTTTTTATCTTCTTCCCACCTATATCAGTCTCCTCTAAGAAGTTAATGACTGATGGCAAATTAATGTGTTAGGTACTGGGGGGAAATCTAAATTTTAACAAGGGATTTCCAAAAGAGCATTGAATTAAAAAAAAAAAAGAACAAATAAATTTTAATAGGAAATTTCACACAATGCAGTTGAAATGATACTTGCAAGCAGAGTTCTTTCTATCAGTCTTCAAAAAAAAGAAAATCAGGCCATGTACCAAATGTCATCCCCTCTTACCTTTATGTAACAGCCTACCTAGCAGTCAACATGCTTTGTGTATCTAGAGGTACAGCTATTGCCCAAGGAACCCCTCTGGAGCTTAGGGGCTGTGAGGCGGAGTGGGCTCCTGAGACCAATCTGGAAGTCACACTACTTAGGCTATTAAAGTAACCCTCCATGTACCATAATACACTGTTCACTCAAAAACGAATATTTATAGGGTTTGTAGAAACCTCTAGGCTCCATAAAATAATAGATTTGCATGTAGTACCCAGTTCAACTAAATTCTCTCACACTTCACAGGAGAAATTCACTTGCTGAAAATCATTTATTTGGCTTAAGAGTTTAATTATTCATTTGGTTCTGAGCTGCACAAGGAAAGCAGCAAAGGCTCAGCTGAGCAAGACAGACTCTGAACAAGGAAAGAGCCCACACAACTGTTTCTAGGTCTTTTCATAAGACCTAATGTCAGCAAAGAACCTGCTGTAATTCATGGTATGGGGCCCATGTGAAAGACTGAAGATCTCGCTAGTATTTTATCATGAATAGCTGTTGTCCATGAATTCAAATTCTTGAAACAGGAGGGAGAAGAGAAGGAGGAACTTTTTTTTTTTTCCATTGCGCTAGGTGCTTTAAAAAAAATCATGAAGAAGGTATAGCCACAGGTATCACCAATTTAAAGATGAGGGAACTCTAAGAGAGTTTAGAGAAGCTTAGAGAAGCTAAGACACTGGGCCAAGGACACATGACTAACTCTACCATATGTGTTTCCTGGCTTCTCTTGACTTATTGAAGGGCTCTGTTCACTCCTTTGGGCTTCTGGTTCAGGATGCCAAATAGTAATGCTTTGGAATGCTTAGCCGAGTAGCAGTTAATAGACATCATAGAATCAGCTCAAACATACAAAAGAGGAAAAGAAAATCATGTATTATGATGTTAGTTATTAATCTAAGCAGTCTCTCTAAAATAAGACCTGCCATTTCCATAAACTGATCTCAAGCTCTAACATCCACATATCATTTTTAAAAATAAAGTTAACTGCTTTAACTACCATTAAAGTAGATATTGGGAGACTTCTAGGTGCCAGATAGCATACTTTATCTTTAATCTTTCCAACAACAAATTAGGGAGCCCCATTTTACAGATGAGGAAACTGGCCAAATTACCTGCCTACTAGTAAATGGGAAAATGGGAATTTGAATCTAGGTCACTCTGTCTCCTTTGCCCAGTATTTACCACTGCACCAAGCCCTAGGGTATAATATTGTACCATCTTTATCTCAAAGGCCATGGAAGTTTAGAAGTTAAATACTAGCAGATATTTACCCCCAACAGGGTGAGTCAAACATCTCTGTGCACCCATTCTATGTCATTATCAGTGGAAATGCACATGTTTAACTTTTCCTGTATATCCAAACGTGCAACCACCCTCATCAACGAACACCCGAAACTTCAGCCTGTCTAGATGTCCCCCAGCGGTCCAAAGGCTTGCACCTAAAAATGATTCTGCTAGTTCCCTGGAGTTATAAGACCCAGTTCCTGATATCTGCTCCCTCATCTTAACTCTTGAATCCTGAGTCCTTTCTGCATTAACCTAGCAAGGTGCCTTGAGGCTGAAAGGGTCATTCTATCAGGGCTCTTTAACCAGTGGGACATATAACAGATATATCCCTTTAAATACCATCTATATGCTGATGACTCTCACATTTATACTTCAACTTCAGCCCTATCCTGAGTTCCAGATTTATAATATTAACCACCTCCACAATATCTCCACTTGGACATGCACTAGGCATCTCGACATAATATGGCCAATACAGAACTCTTGATTCCATACAAGGTCTCCATCTAAATACATTTTCAAGCCCTTTCCAGTCCTTCCATAGTTCATAAATGGAGACTAGAGAAGTACCACTCTCCACCAGCTGATCAGGTCAAAAATCTAGAAGCCATTCTTGATTTCTCTCTTTTCCTACCATCCCATATCCAATCCATCAATATGTCCTATTGTACCTACCACTTCTTACCAACACTGCTCCTAAAACTAAATTCCAAGCCATCATCATCACCAGCCTGAACTACAGAACTGTTCCTAATGGGTCCCTCTAATTCCACCCTTGTACCCTACAACTCATTCCCTACACAGCACTTTCTAAAATATAAAGCAAATTATGTTACTCCTATGTTTAAATACCTCTCATGGATTTCCATTATGTATACAATAAAACAGAAACATGTGACACTGTCTACGAGGTCATAAGTGATCTTGGTCCCACCCACTTCTCCAACCTTATCTCCCTATACTTTCCACATTCTTTTGCTCTCTTGAAAAGTCCAAATGTGTTCTTCTCTCAGTGCCTTTTTACATGCCATTCCCCTATTCAAAGCACCTGCCCTCCTTAAAGAGACCTTCTCTGGCTTCCTCAGGTAAAGCACCCCTTCACCTCTGTCACTCCCCACCACTTTACCCTGTTTTATCTGACTGAAGGCACTTATTAGTAAACAGATTTAGCTTTTTTCATTTATGTGTTTATTATCTATCTTCCCCATCGCCCCTATTAGAATATATGTTCCTTGAGAACAGGGGCGTGACTCTTGTTCTCTGCTGGATTTCCTGTGCCTAGAACAGTGTCTGGCACACGGGAGGCACTCAGCAGATAACTGTTTACTGACTCCTGGACGGCTCATTCCAGAAAAAGAGATGTCAGACTCTAATCTAGAGAAACACTGGGAGAAGGAACGCCAAGATGAGAGGCTGCTACTTGCTTCAACTTCAAGTGAAGAATGTATGCTTCATGTTCCACTGGTATCAAAGGTCAGGATTCTTTCTCACAACTAGCACAAACAGAGTAAGGGTCAGTGACTGCTCTATTTTCCCAAGTAATGGTTCCTAAGAAGTATCAGCCCCGATAATCAATTTATTGAGTTTTCCCTCTAGATTTTGATAGAATTAGGCCTCTGTCACCATTTCATGGGAGAGAAGTCCTCTCAGAAGAAGTAGTCTTAATTATGAAGCCATATCCAGTCCCACTAAAGATCTCTAATGAGTTCCTAGGATTGCTGCCTGGGTCAGCAACCACTGTTCCTGAATGCCATGTGAATTCTCTGACTCCTGAAACTTGTGGGTGAGGTATCGGAGATTACCCTAAACAACCCACTAGAATATGAAGCAGTCCTTAGGTCTTTCATGGTCATTCCTGCAAGCAGCTTGCAAGACACACCCCCTGAAGACACTCACCTCCCTAGCATCTCTGCTAGATGCTCCACACCTGCCTGTGAGGATCCCAGAGGAACACAGTAACCATGGTGGCTTCCCTGCTGAGGGTCAGGCAAGTGCTACAAAACCTATAATTGAAGAAACTATTCCACTTCTGCAGAATTAGAGATAGTTTTACCTCTAATCTACTTTCATACATTATTTTGTTAATTATATGATTTATGGTTTTCAGTGGAAAGCAGAACAGCACTGTTGGAAAAGCAACTGGGCATCTGACAACTGTGTGATCTTAGTCAAGTCATCCAACCCCCTCATACCTCAGTTCTGTAACCAGCTCTGCTTCTTGTTTATAGTGACACTAAACGCTAGTCCCAGCTTTTCCTGAACGATGGGCCTCCTGTGCTCCGTAAGTACTAATTTGATGATGATTATCACCTCCCAGCCAAAAGTCTTGGTTTCTGTTACCATGAAGTTATTAATATTTGGTACCAGATGGTATTTTCAAAATAACTTGGATCAACTGCTATTGAAATGCTAATGACTGTCAAGCTTATTCTAAAGGACCAATTCATAACACCGTAACTCAGGGTAAAATCAGAAGACAGCTGAAGCACGCTGAGGGAGGTGAACAAGAACAAAAATCTCACAGCCTAACATATAAGCGACTGAGCAGCTTGTTACCATTTATATACAAGAAAGTACAATAAGGATTTTAACAATACATATATATATATACACACACACACATATATTTTTTTTGGCCATGCCACACGGCTTGTGGCATTTTAGTTCCCCAACCAGGGATCAAACCCAGGTCCTTGGCAGTGAGAGTGCGGAGTCCTAACCACTGGACCACCAGGGAATTCCCCCAATAAGACATATTTTTAAAAATACCAGTTCCTGATTATTAATTTTAAAAGTGAGTATTTCTGTGAAAAAAAAACTACTATTAATGAAAACATTGTAATATAGTACCACTTCAAGTCTGGTCCTCAGACCACATCAGCATCATCTGAGACCTTGTTAAAAATGCAAATTTGGGGTCCCCAATCCAGACCTTCTTAATAAAAATACCTGGAGTTGGCCCAGTAGTCTTAACTCTGACGAATTCTCCAGATGATTCTTACACACACTAAAATTCGAGAAGCACTGTTAATGCACCAGCATCCTGATAACACTGGGATCTCAAACTTAAATGCTTATGGAGGCAAAGCCAGTAATAAATGAGTGACTCAGCCCAGTTCAGACTTGTGAACTGGAAAGCTCAGTTCCCATTTAAAGGAAAAAGCTACCATGCATCTTTGGCTGATGTTGTTATCTGGAAATGTGAGTCCATCACTGTCAAATTTTCCAGTATTTCAAGGGAGGCCACACATCTAAAATTTCAAGTAAAAACTGTGCATTCTGAAATGCTATCAAATAATGAAAAATTTTAAACAATACTCAGGTAGAACAAAAGCTCTGGTCACAGTGTGTGTGGGATATTTGAAGAATAGCCCAGAAGTCAGTGTGGGTATTTCATGTGAGACAAACAGGAGATGAAGCAGGGAGAAGTAGAAGATAAAATTGGAGAGATAAAGACCAGAAGGTATAGAGCCTTGAAGGCAAGAAAGGATTTGGATTTTTCTCTGATGAAATGGGAAGCCATTGGAGGGCTTTGAACAGACCTAAATGATATAATCTGATTTGTATTTAAAAGGATTTCTCTCATTACTGTTTTTTAGTGGCAAAGCCAGGACCACAACTACATCTCCAGCATCTCATTGTAATAATACCCATAGCTGTACTCATGAAAAATTCAATTAGTTGGTGTTAGATAGAGACCTCGGGACTAGTTCTGGACAGAAACCAGTAATACAGTGGGTTCCTGGCAACTGTCTCTCTAGTTTGTCATGAGCACTTCCAATGATGACCTGAAATATTCGAGGCAGCCAATTCTATTTTCGGACTCCTCTAATCCTTGGAACTAAACCTGAGTCTCCTTTCCTTTGGCCTATCCACGTGTCTAATGTTGCTCTAGAATTCAGATCTAGGAAAAGTAAAATCCATCTTCCATATGATAATGCTCCATTTTTCACTCAGATTCATTCAACTTTTCCAGTTTAATATGGTTTCATGTTTCCTCTCAAAGCTCCTTTTAAAGTGAGTGCCAAATTTTAAGGACAAATGCCCGGTGAAGTCAGGTCATCACAGAGTGAACTAGAACTTGGCCAGGACATTGTGCTTCTTGGCTCATCATGCTATTTACTCCTACAGCATTTGTTGTTAAATCAAATTCTTAAGTATTCCTCTTTTCCAAAATCCAGAAATTGTACAGTAGATTTTTCTGATGCAAGTGTAGGATTCTACATTTATTCCAGCTACATTTAATTTTGATAGAGCAATGTTGCCAGCTATAAATTCATTTTGATGTGACTGCTGACCAAAATATTTGTATTCTTCTTAGTTTTGCAATATCTACAGTTTAGATAAGCATGCCATTTGTGTCTTCAAGTCATTCATATAATGTTGAATAAGACAAAGGCCACTGACAGGTTTGGGAAATCCTCTAACCTCATGAAGGCACACTACTGTCCTACAGCCATGACAGATATTAATTATCTACTATGGCAATCTTCTCTACAGAACTTGGGTCTGGTTTTAAAGTCCTAAACACAGAACTCTTGGTAGCCACTAAACAATGATATTTAGCACTTGAGATGACAATAATTTGACGTCCTGAGCTCAGAACAAAGCACAGTGACATGCTTCATATTCACATCTATCATATTTGCTATGGCATGCTATTAAACTTACTTTGCATTGTGTACTGTTAAGTCTTGTCAAGTTCAAAAGTACTAAAAAATAATCAACTTTTAAAGTTTCACAAAAAATGTTTTGTTTGTCTGATTGCTAAAATTTTTAAAATGGAGACTCATTAACCCTCACCTGGACCAAGTTTAAACTGATGTCATTTCCTCAGGCTGTCTCCCTCTCCAATCCATTCTCTACATCACCAGCAATTATCTACTTTGACCCATCATCCATTTCATTCAATAAACACATTCTGTGTTTATCCTGTGTGTCAGATATAGTGGTAGATTCTGGATTACAAATGCGAGAAAAACACAGCCTTATTTTCAGGGGCCTCACAACCTAGAGGGAGACAGACACACATGAACTGTTCATTACAATGCAACATGGGATAAACAATGATTTTTTTAAATGCCCAATGTGGTAACAAGACCATCTAATCAAGCACAAATGAGATAGAGTTCATAAAGAGCTCCTTGGAGGTACTGAGTTTGGCCTTATGAGTGGAGTTAAATTCGGTGGACATGGGAAGACTGAAAAAAGCATAAAGGCAAGATAAGGTAAGAAAACAGTAAGGACTATACTGGGCATATACCCAGGGAAAACCATAGTTCAAAAAGACACATGCACCCCAATGTTCACTGCAGCACTATTTACAATAGTCAGGTCATGGAAGCAACCTAAATGCCCATTGACAGATGAATGAATAAAGAAAATGTGGTACATATACACAATGGAATATTACTCAGCCATAAAAATAAACAAAATTGAGTCATTTGTAGAGACATGGATGGACCCAGAGACTGTCACACAGAGTGAAGTAAGACAGAAAGAGAAAAACAAATATCGTATATTAACACATATATGTGGAATCTAGAAAAATGGTACAGGTGAACCAGTTTACAAGGCAGAAATTGAGACACAGATGTAGAGAACAAACGTATGGACACCAAGGGGGGAAAGCAGTGGGGGGTGGGGGTGGGATGAATTGGGGGATTGGGATTGACATGTATACAGTGATGTGTATAAAACTGATGAGTAATAAGAACCTGCTGTATAATAAAAAATAAAATTCAAAAAAAGAAAACAGGACTGGTAAGACAGCCTGAAAAAGTATTAAGGGATAAATTTTGATAGGCCTGGGTCAGAAATGGAAAGTCTGGATGAATACCTTGAACTATTTCCATTAGGTTATGAGAAGCAGTTGAAAGGATTTAAGCAAGGAATGGCATGATCAGGTCTGAATTTCAAATGACTCACTGAAAGCAATGTTGTAAATATAATGAATGAGGCAAGACTAGAAACAAGGAAACTGACTTGAAGATCATTTCAGTAGTTCAGAGAAAAGATAAGTGTCTGATATAAGACAGCAGAGGTATAGAAGTAAAGAAATAGAAAGATTAGAAAAAAATACAGAAGTATATATAAATATAAAGTAATAAAACTTGAGTGATTTGATATGGAGAAGCAAACACAGAAGCATTAAAAATAGGTGTTTCTATCTGAGCAACTTGGATGAATGGTATGGTCATCAACTGAGAAAGAGAACAGAGAAAAGAGTTAGGAACAAATTAGAGCATGTTTAATTTAAGATGTGTGGGGACATCCCAAGTGGATATGTCTTACTAATAAGACTTTTTAGTCTGAAGTGTGAGGAGAGGACAGGGCTAGAGATTATGTGGTTAGTTCTTCCCCATGGCCTTTAGGATAATGTCAGACCTAGTCTGTCATTCCAAGACTCCTCTTAACTCTACATACCTACAATTACAGATACTATGCTCCTAATCACGTCAACATGTTTTATTCCACAGCCTTGCATCTTACCACTACACTAGAACTGCTTTTCCCTTTAAACTCCTGTACACATACATATCAGACATAGTGTGAGGTAATGGTCTAAGTTCATCTATTTTGCATATGGATATTAACTTTTCCTAGAACCATTTCTTGAAAAGATCTTAACTTTCCTATTAAATTGCAGTGTCAGTATTGTTGACAATCAATGGACCATAAATATAAAGGTTTATCTCTGACCTTTCAATTCTGTTCCACTGTCACATTGATCTTATAGCAATACCACACTGCCTTGATTACTATAGTTTCAGAATAAGGTTAGAAATTAGATAATATATAAGGCTTCCAACTTTGTCTTTCTTCATCAAAATTGTTTTGGCTATCCAAGGTCCTTTGACTTTCCACATAAATTTTAGAATCAGCTTGTCAACTTCTAAAAATGACAACAAAGTTGTTCATTATATTCCCTCATAATCCTTTTAATGTCTAAGGTTGGTGAATATATTCACTCTTTCTTTTCTGATTTAGCTAATTTGGTTTTTTTTTTTTTTTTTGCTTTGTCAGCCTACCTAAAGGTTTATCAATTTTGTTGAACTCTTCAAAGAACCAACTTTTTTTTTTTTTTTTGGCCATTACACGCAGCACACCAGATTTCAGTTCTCCAACCAGGGATTGAACCCATGCCCCCTGCAGGGGAAGCATGAAGTCTTAACCACTCAAAGAACCAACTTTTAATTTCACTGATTTTCTCTATTATTTTTCTTTTTTTCTATTTTTTTATTGATTTGCATTCTGATCTTTATTATTTTCTGTTCAATTTACTCTCCTTTTTCTATTTCCTAAGGTGGAAGCTTACGTTATTGATTTAAGGCCTTTCTTATTTAACAATATAGACATTTAAAACCATAATTTTCCTCTAAGCACTGCTTTACCTGTATTCATACACTGTGATATGCTATGTTTCCATTTTTATTCAACATGTTTTCTAAATTTTCTTCTGATTTCTTCTTTGGTCCATGGATTATTTAGAAATGGGTTGCTTACTTTCCAAATATTTGGAATTTTCCTAAAAATTCTTTTTGCTGATGATTTCTTATTTAATTTTGTTATGGTCAGAAAACATACTTTGAATGAAGTCTATCTTTTAAAATGTACCGAAAAATTGGGACTTCCCTGGTGGCGCAGTGGTTAAGAACCCACCTGCCAAGGCAGGGGACACAGGTTCATGCTCTGGTCTGGGAAGATCCCACATGCTGCGAAACAACTAAGCCCGTGCACCACAACTACTGAGCCTGTGCTCTAGAGCCCGCAAGCCACAACTACTGAGCCCACGTGCCGCAACTACTGAAGCCCACGCACCCCAACGAACAGTAGCCCCCACTCGCTTCAACTAGATAAAGCCCACAGGCAGCAATGAAGACCCAACACAGCCAAAAAATAAAAATAAATTTTAAAAATAACAAATAAATAAATAAAATACACTGAAAAAAGTTTTATGGTCTAGTATATGGTCTATCCTGGAAAAAGTCCTGTGTGCATTTGAAAAAAATATGTATCCTGCTAAGTTGAATGATGTGTTCTAGAACTGTCAGGTCAGTGAGGTAGACAGAAGTGTTCAAGTCTTCTATATCCTTGCTGATTTTCTGTCTAGTTGCTCTACTATTTTTTGAGAGTAGCTGGAGAATTTAACACCAGGTTGAAACTTCCAACCAAAATTTTTTCTAACCATAATTTTTTTTTTTAAAGAATGGATGCACTTATAAATTTATTTATTTATTTTTGGCTGCGTTGGGTCTTCATTGCTGCACATGGGCTTTTCTCTAGTTGTGGCAAGCGGGAGCTACTGTTGCAGTACGCATGCTTTTCATCATGGTGGCTTCTCTTGTTGCAGAGCACAGGCTCTAGGCACATGGGCTTAGTTGCTCTGCAGCATGTGGAATCTTCCCGGATCAGGGATCGAACCCACGTCCCCTCCACTGGCAGGCAGATTCTTAACCACTGGGCCACCAGGTAAGTCCCGTCCAACCATAAATTTTTAATTGTTTTATTTCCTTCAATTCTCCTTCAATTTTGTCACATTCGGCTTAATGTATTTTGGGTTTCTGTTGTTAGGTGTGTTTACATCTATAATGGTTTTTTGTATATTTCTGACATTGACCCTCTTATTATTATGAAATGTCCTTGTTTCTCATAATATTTCTTAAATTCTACTTTTTCTGCTATTAATATAGTTACTCCATCTCTGTTACAATTATTGTTTGCATGGTATAGCTTTTCCCATCTTTTTGCTATCAACATATTTATGTCTCTGTATCTAAAGTGAGTCTCTTACAGAGCATATAGTTGATTCTTCAATTATTATTCAGTCTGACAATCTCTTACTTTGATTGGTATGTTTAATCTATTTCTATTTAATGTAATTACTGATATAATACGATTTATATTTGTCACTTTGTTATTTTTTAGTAATGTCATATCTTTAGTCTTCTCTTCCTTCTTTTCTGCCTTCTTTTGTGTTAAATGTATTTTAGTGTTATGATTTTAATTCCTCTGTTAATATTTTAATCTGTTTTAAAGATATTTTCTTAGTGGTTTCTCTAGGGGTTGCAACATGCATCTTAATTTATCAAAATCTATCTTAACACTGGCTTAATCCCAGTAAAATATAGCAACGTGTTCCAGTAGAGTTCCATTTCCTCCCACCTTTTTTGTGCTATTTTTATCACATCTAGATACGTTACAAACTAACAACAGAGTGTTATAACTATTACTTTATACAATCATATCCTTTAGAGAAATCAAAACAAGGAGAGAAAAAACAGATATAATTGGGGTTTTTAAAATATTTACACATATATTTTCCAGCACTATTTCTTCTGTGGATTCAAGTTACTGTCTGGTATAATTTTCTCCACCTGAAGAATTTCTTTTAGTACCTCTAAGGTAGGTCTACTGGCAACAAATTCTCACTTTTTTTTTTCTTTCAACACTTTAAACATGTCACTACACTACCTTTTTGCCTCCGTTTTTTCAGATGAGAAATCAGCTATTAATCTTACCATGTTCTCTTAGTTTTCAGTATTTGATTATGATGGGTCATGAATCTCTTTGTCTTTATCCCAATTGGAATACACTGGGATTCTTGAATCTGTATACTGTTTAACAACACATTTGAGAAGGTTGTTGGCCATTATTCTTCAGATATGTTTCCTATATCTTTCTCTTTTTCCTCTCTTCATGGGACTCTCATTATGCATATGTTGGCATATTTGATGTTGTCCTACAGGTCTCTGAGATGCTGATCATTTTTCTTTAATCAATTTTCTATATTTTCTTCACTGGATTATTTCTATTGATCTATCCATCTTCTATTGATCTATCTTCAAGTTCTCCTATTCTTTCTTCTGCCATCTTGTATCTGCTATTGATCTTACCTAGTGATCTTACCCTTCCATTACTGTACTTTTCAACTCTAGAACTTCCATTTGTTTATTTATTTATTTATTTTTAGAGCTCCTGACTTATTTATTTACTTTTTTTTTTTTTTTTTTGGCTGTGTTGGGTCTTCGTTTCTATGCGAGGGCTTTCTCTAGTTGTGGCAAGTGGGGGCCACTCTTCATCGTGGTGCGCGGGCCTTACACTGTCGCGGCCTCTCTTATTGCGGGGCACAGGCTCCAGATGCACAGGCTCAGTAGTTGTGGCTCACGGGCCTAGTTGCTCCGTGGCATGTGGGATCTTCCCAGACGAGGGCTCGAACCCGTGTCCCCTGCATTGGCAGGCAGATTCTCAACCACTGTGCCACCAGGGAAGCCCTCCATTTGTTTATTTTTATGTTTCTATTTCTGTATTTAGATTTCCTATGTCATGAGTTATTATCATATTTTCCTTCAGTTCTTTAAACATGATTTCCTTTAACTATTTGAAATATTTAAAATACCTGCTTTGAAATCTTTGTTAAAGATCTAGGCCCTCTTAGAGACAGTCTACTGACTTGTTGCTGTTTTGTCTAAGTGTGGGTCATACTTTTCTCTGCATGGTTCTTTATTTATGTTTGTTAAAAAGTAGATATTTTAGATTATATATTATACCAACTCTTGATTTTTTTTTCCTTAGGACTGTCATTCTGAATATATTTTCTTTCATTTTTGTGTGTTTGTTTATTTTAGAATCTAGTCAGGAATTAATCTGTGGAACCTGTTTCCCTCATAGTGTGTGGCTGCCAATGTCTCTATTCAGTATATTTTATCCTAATTTTAAGTTTTAGCCTGGTGTCCAATGGGTCACCCCCATGTGTATCTGCATAGTTTAGTAGTCATCCAATGATTAGACAGAGGTGTTCAAACTCCTCAAATCAATAAGTCTTCTACCTTGTGTGTAGGTTAAAGATCAAGTCAAGGTAGTTTTCAAGTCAAGGAACTTGGTGTTTGACGTACCTCTGGCTCAGATTTCCACTTTACATCCCCAGTCTAGTAACTCAATCTTTTTCCTGTTGCTGTATTCCAGTTTTCCTGTCTCAAAAATCTGCCACATATTAATGTCTAAGGCCCAGTCCTGTTCTTGAACTGAAAGTCTAACCTTGTGTTGATTCCCGGCTACACCCTGACACTGGCTGCTTCTTCTAGATAACCACCTACTAGCTATCAATAATCTCTTCTGATACTGGGTTTTCTCTTTTATGCCTATCAGTTCATGGTTTGGCCTGTGTCATAAGCAACTCAGCTTCCAACCTAGGTGAATAAGGTCAATAAAGAGAGGAAATTTCAGAGACAGACCATTATCATGGTATTTCTTATGCCTGTTACAAAGTGGTGTTTTGCTCTTTACAATCACACAAGTGCTTGTGGCATTAAATTAAGTAAAATGACTACAACTGTTTCCCTTAATTATCTCCTTAATCCCATGTAAATTTTTAAATTCTCCAAATGTTAAGGAAGTTTTGTAATTTCTGAGCCTATTTTTGATATACTGCTTATCAATCAGAGAAAGGCGATTTAAGAGTGGTAAAAAACTTCATATATGTACACATACACATTTACAAATTTATGTTAAGTGCTTTAAGTTATAGAAGTAAAATATAATTAAATAAAGAATCTCTTTCTGTTTTAGCAATGGGTTTGGCCTTAGTAAGTAACCATCATGGCAGCAAATTATTTCATGTATATCTCCCACAAAGATTATTCTTTCCTGGAATAATATGCATATTAATTAGTTCCTACAGCACTTGAGAGACTTCTGTTTTATTCCCACCAGTAAGGTCAGAAAATGCAGCCACCTTAGTTAGCAGCACATTTAAAAATCTTGAAGCAAGTTGTGGTCACAGAGAAGACTGGGCACCTCAAGGGAAGGGCAAAACCAAAGATAAGAATTTTTCACAGCTCTGAAATTATACCATGTGACCTAATCAACACACTGCATTTGTAGCATCCTAATCCCCATTACCCACAATTAGAATGGACAGTTCTATTCAATTAGTATGTGGCCAGGGTGGGTTTATATTTAGTGTTGAAAATATAGGCATGCCACATTAAAATTCAAATATTCAAATGAGAAGCCTCAGGGAATTTAGATTTTTTTTAACGACTGGTACCAAGCTACGTATAATAATATAAGAAATTTGCCTAATAGAATTTTAGATTTATGATTTACTCTAAGGTAAAAATGCCAAAATTACCTCAAATTTGCCCACAAACTGCTAATCAGCTTTTAGATTTTAGAGCTTAGGGATACCCTGAATATAGAAACCTCCATGCGCAAATCAACAAAAGACTTCTTTTCCATTTTTATAATACAGAAATGTCATGCTGATGTTCCCCAAAGTAATATGTCCGCACTTACTAATCTCTGATTTCTGAAAGTCTAAACTTGACCAAGTGAACTATACATATACATAAGCTAATCTGAAACATTTTGAGTTAATCCCAAAGAGTTAAATTATGTATTTGAGTACAGTGAAATATTAAATTGCCCTAAATTTTCCTAAAATATTAAAATGTCATTATAATATAACAATAAACTCAAGGCAAATAATTCCAAAGTGTAAATAACTCTAGAGTGTGGTAAAGGTTAGCAGGAAGGTAAACTCATATTTGGAGAAGCTATACAAACTGGTTTTGAATATTAAGGTATCAGTTTCTTGATCAAATCCTGTATACATACACCACTTGGGAGTGAACTAGATGATTCTTTAGCATAAAGAAAGAATACCATTATATATTACACCTGTAACCTGAAGAAAATAATACACTTCCAAAACATCATATGTATGTTGAGAGGAATGAAGTAGCAAAGTGGCCAAATGTGGCAGACATTCTTATACCGTGGGTCTAGAGACCTGAGTTATACTCCTTGTTTTGCCACAACTAACCTTGGGAAAGTAACTTGACTCTCTGGGTTTCAGTGTCTTCATCTGAACATGAGGTTATTAGTATCAGATGATCTAACAGAGGTTCTAAAATGGTGATCTGTTGTGTGGATCTGGCCAGTAGATATATTTGGTTTAGACTGGTGTTTTTAAACAACAACAACATTTTTAATTAAAAGTTTTCACATAAAAATTTCCTTTTTTTCTTTTAACTCAAAAATCTGTCCCAATGCAGTGCTGAAATTACCGTATGGCAACACTTAGTTTGAGCTGGGTAGTGACTGCCCTCTACAGATGCAAGCTCCCTTTAGTTGGTTTCAGTTATACTCTTCAAGTTGTTGTTTTTTTTTTTTTTTATTGAGGTAAAATTGGTATAGAACATTATATCAGTTTCCTGTGTTCAACATAATAATTTGATCTTTGTACATACTACAAAGTGATCACCACAAGTCTAGTTACCATCTGTCACCATAATAATTGTTCCCTTTCACCATTTCGCCCACCTCCCTCCATTCTTTAGTCTTGAACATGCATCTGCACTCACCCAGCCCATTTTACTCATTTACTGCATCTGCCTAGCCCTGTAGGCATTTGATATTGCGATCTCTAATTCAGTAGGTCCCTTCAGGCTCTTAAGATTCTGTGATTCTTCATGTTAATAAAAATACATTAGCCTGTTATTTCCAAAATAGTAAGCTTCTACTTAGATAAAACCAGAGAGAATGGGTAAGACAATAGTTATGCTCTAGTAAACATACATTCAAGGAAAACTGGAGAATGGAGTATTGCTCATTTGGATGGACTTGGACTATCAAGGTAAAACATGAGCTCCCTGGGAAATGTGGACATGGGGAAAATGTCACTTACAATTTGGGCCAAAAAGGGCAAAAATAAATTTTGAAATGGAATTAAGGAAGAAAGGAATAATTTGTTTTAACAAATGCCCTTTTGAGGCCAGACATGGTGCTAGTCTCATGTTATTACCAGATTTGTTAAACCTCATAGTCTATGAGCTGCTAGGTATCTTCCCCATTATAAGGACGAGAAAATTTAGGCTCATAAAGATTAAGTAACTTGCCCAAGGTCACACAACTAGTAACTGTCAGAGGCAAAATTTGAATCTAACTCTAAAGCCACAGTTCTTTCCACTACATCGCCAGACAAACATTTACTTCCTAGCTTGGCCTATAGTCAACAGACTTGAGAGATATGGCGTGGGGGAGAATGAACCTACCTTGTTTCATTTGCAAGAATATGACTAGGTTCTGCAGTTTCATTAAAGATGCCCTTTTCCAACAAGTATAAATACATAAAACTTGGACCCTGAATCAATTAACAATTAACAACTGAAACTTGGAATACCTTCCCCTAAATTATAGTAGTATCACATAATCAGCTGTATCAGTGAGCCTAAATATCTTAAGGTCATTCATTCACCTTCAAAAGTTTAGATGTTGCTATTTCTGAAAGTAAGGGGAAATCAAGAAGACATACCTTATGGTAATTTTAAAATATCAGGAACAATTTTGTGAACACTTACTAAGAACTTGTCTTATTTCATCCATTTCATGGATATTCATGTGAATGCCTATTCAGTCATATTCTGTTTTCACAAAATTGACAATACGACAAAATCCTTCTTAAAGTATGCTCTGGTGAAAATGTTCATAGACATAATAAAAACCTGAATACCCAGCTTCTCTGAATTTTTATAGAGTACTGGGGAAAATATATATTATAATGTGTGCCATAATTCCCTTGATCTCTCTTGAAAAAAGAGGGACTCTAATTACATATGAGATCAGAAGGAGACAAATACTATTCATGAATTGCCTTTCAATTTTTGAAGTATGGTTGTGTTTTTTAAAGGTTCATTGTATTCCTTTATGGTCATCACTAATTGCAATACAATCTCAGAAAAATAATTCAGCATATTTATTCAGTCATGTTTCTCTCTTACCATGTTATACTGTTTCAGTAGTCCACGTTTCTAAAATATTCATTGAATTAGATAATCAGCTGTACAAATACCTTACACAATGAATTCTTTTTCTGTATTTTAAAGATGAGCAGTATAAGAAACGTTTATTTATAATCCAAATTTAAATCCCTTTTGCTTTAAAAACAAGGCCAAATAGCAAAGCGTCTTCTACTGTTTGTGCTCTATAACATCTCTTGATTACTCTGACAGAGTTCCAGTCACAGGTTGTGAGTCAGAAAGAGGATTTTCAATGTCCAGCAGCTAAATGTGTCAGCCATGACATTTCTGAAAGTTCTATTTTTATATACAGAGAGAAGGAAAAATCACTTCTTTGTATCTGTCCCTTGCAAAATCCTCAGTTTAACTCCAGCTTTAGATATGTACAATAGTGAATGCATTCTTAGTTAACATGACAAGCGACTGACATTTTTAAACTGGAATAATGCAAGTAATGAAAAAATAATCTACGCATGTTTGTCCCTTCTGCATTCTTATCCCCTCTTTCAGTCATAAAGCCTGTTAAAATGTAGTTGAAATAATACAAAATGCAATTCAAATCTCACTATTGTCCTAATCCTTTTTTTTTTCTACTCTTATACAGCTTATCTAAAACTGTTGAAATATAACTTGCTTGAGTTATAATATTATGTGAATTAAGAATCTGTATTGTTTGGAAGCTCTTTTAATTGGTCTACAGGGAGGTTTTCTGTATATATTAAAATGATTGTATGTCTGAATTATAACAAACCTACCTTTAAAATTCCTTTGTGTTTAAAAATATATTAGAGGCAAAACATTTTAATACTTCTTGGAGTAGGCTTTATTGCTAAAATTATTGGTTTGGCAATCTTGGCATAAATGGAAATTTCTGATAGGCTGTCATATCAATGTCAGTGGAGCCCAGGAATTTCATGGCTCTGGCTGTTTTCCTTATTTTTATTTATAAATTCTGTTTCATAACAGCAATAAGATGCTTCAGGCCTTGCAGTTCTGGGGGATTATTGCACTTGTCAGGTGGTAAAAATCACTGGACCCTCTGCCTTGTGATTTGGAATACCACTAGAGGCATGTAATCACTGAGAAATGCAATTCCTAGAATTTCTTAATATTTTATAATGACATATTTAACTTTTAAAATAAATGATCTATTTTGAAGGCTGGAGGTGTCATAAGAGTATTCAACCAGCAGCTAAGGAATGGAGAAAACGTAGATCATAGAGGCAGAGAGAAATGGCCAAGAAGTGACCATCTTACAGTAAGTCCTGAAGGATATAAAAATCTAGAATAAAGTATATTTTATATGAAAATTGAGAAGCTGGCTATGATTGGTCAACATATTTGTATATTAATATAAATTGTTTTACCATAATATTCTGTTTGTTTTCTTCCTTACAAATAAATATTAATATGTTTATACACAAAAACATGACATAGACTGCAAGTATAAATACATGAAGGTCATGTTTGAAAAAATGTAATTTACTTACACTGAAGGAAAGGCTACACACTATTTCTTTCTATTAAAAAAGTCCTACCTGATATAATTAACATAATACTTAATAAAAAATCTTGAAAAGTATACTCTTGAAAAGGAGCAGCCTGATTTCTTAAATAAATGGAATGTCAAATTGACTCAAATTATATAACAGTGGGTAGAGGTTTAAAATTAAAAATTGAATTTCTATTTCTAAATAATTGTTTGGAAGTAAATTCCTGTATCTTACCAATTGTTCTAAATAACAATGTAAACCAAAGGAGACCAAATTATCTTTGCAGGGAAAGAATACCAAAGTTTTTCTTGGAAAAGAGCCAGTTTTACGTAGGGGGTGTTTATGGCCTGGGGAGTTACTGTAGCAATAGAAAAAGATTAATAATTTGCACATGTTAGATTCCTGGAAGGCAGGATACAGCTGTAAAGAATTAACCCCTCTTGAGAGATGTAAAAACACAGAGCAGCTGAGAGGAGACCTATTGGGAGGGACTAAAAACTATTCAGGCTACAGATGTCCTCAAAGTGAAGCAGAGAAAGTACTTTTGGGAACTGACATGCTTTTGTCTTTGCTTATAGATGGGCAGATAACTTAAAAAAATTTTAGACAAAAGGAGCAAATTGTGCCCAATTAAAATGTATTATTGAAATATTAAGTAAGCACTATAATGAATTGTTTAAAGAAATCACTACTACAATGCTTTTCTCAAGGATGACCTAAAATAAAAACCACTCTGTTAAAGGAAAGTATGTACATCTGTGTGATGAGGCCCTACACCTCTAACTTTCTGAAAGGCCGCATCATTGACTGACAAAGACTCATTTTTCAGAATACACAGACCTAAACAAATAAGTAATCAAATCAAAACATTTTGTCAATGACTAAATGAGAGGTCCAAATTCCATTTTAACTGAAATTGGTGGTTGATTTTTGCTTCATGGAAGAGAAAAGTGGCTGCTATGCTTCAACGAAAGAAGCCCAACATAACTTTTAACAAGATCTTAAGACACAGGTTTAAAGAGTGAAGATATTACTGAAAACATTTTATAACATCTGCTTTAAGTAAATTTCATTCATCATTCCAATTTCGTTTAAGCCTGAAGCAGAGATGGAAAAAATACACACCCGACTTAATGTATAATTCAGTACCTTGGTGTTTCCTTCAAAATAATACGCCAGTGGTTCTCAAAGTGTGGTCTCGGGTCCCCTGAGGGTCCCTAAGACTCTTTCAGGGGGCTCACAAGGTCAGACTTATTTTCATAATAATACTAAGACCTTTTTTTCTTTTTCCACTTTCACTGTCTCATGAGAGTTCAAGTGGACTTTCCAGAGGCCACATGACATATGATGACATCATCACTCTGGAGGCTAATGGAACGTGTATGCATGTGTATTCTTCTGTTTGGGGGGATTTTCTAGGTAAACTCTTTGGGGTCATCAGTTATTTTGTATAAAGTAGTCTTGAGACCAAAAAGTCTGAAAGGTATTAAAATATGGTCATCTGGCCCACCTCACAACAACATCCTTGCCTGTATCTTTGATGCTTTCAATGCTTTCTACATAGTGTTAAACACATTGCAGTTGACATTATTATTATGAGTAAAGAATGAACATATTTGTTATATGTACATTTAAAACTCTGTCCTTTAAAAATCAATGAAAGAAAGTTGTGTCATCAGCTTATAAAATATATAAAAGTAGAGCGGCTGTCCTAGGGAGAAACATAGATCTGCCTATGGGCTGGCTCCACAGACTCCGCCAGAGTTTCCTGAACTTCTACTGAGACATTATGAAAACTACCATGTTGGATTTTCCATATGTGTATGTGTATGTGTGTGTGTGTGTGTGTGTGTGTGTGTGTGTGTGTATAGAGAGAGAGAGAGAGAGAGAGAGCGAGAGAGAGAGAGTTGTTCTACATATATAATTTTATATGATTTCAATAACAATCTGATGAGGTATACGAAATAGATAGTATCCCACAATAAATACAAAGAAATTGAGAGGCTTGGAGATGTGAAATAAACTGTCCAAGGGCACACACTAGTAAGTGGTGTGGCCAAGCCCAACACCAGTGTCTTCCAATCCCATGTTCACGGTCTTGTCTCTATAGCATTCTAGCTCTACCTGGGATTTCAAACTGCTCATAAACTTAAGCCTTATTTTTATAACTATTATATATTTAGCTCCGTTCTTCCCTAGGAATGGAGAGAGGAGAGAAGAGCCCTCTTTACTCATTCTGAGTTTTTCTCAAGAATTGTCTTCTAAAACCCTACCTTGGCAAGCACCTCCATGAAGATAAAATTTACTAGGGAGTTTTCTGTTAACACTGTTCCCCAAATAGAAATAGCAAACAAGCAAATAAATACAAGAGGGAGAAGAGGGGGGGATAATCATTTAGGAAAGGTATGTCCCAAGATGACAGTGATTCTGCTTAAATTCTCCTCCTTTTTTTTTGCCCAACCCAGTGGGCATACTGCAAGTTGAAAGAGAGAAGTATCAAGAATTTAAATTCTTCATATATTATACACATATGAGGTTTTAAAAAATAGTGTATTTTAACTGAAAAGTATGCACCTTACACCCTTATTTCAGGTAAGTAAATAAACACGACAGGATGAACAGCTTTCTAAGATCAAATAGGCAAAGAAACAGCTAAACAAAGTTAAAAATTAACAAGGCAAATCTACAGTACATCTGATTTAATCACTATACTGTTTTTTTTTCCCTTCATTAGGCAGTTGTTACCAGACCACCTTTCCCTTTTCTGTAAATTCTTCTTCATTCCTCAACCTCCAACAATGATACCGCAACTTTTATTTGCAGCTCAGTTATGTGTTTGGTGAGGGAATAGGACTTCGACAGCAGTATGATATTTCTGAGGAATAGGTCAGTCTCCTACTGAGTTGGAATTTGCAACCTTCTTGGGGTTGCCTGGCCCAGATATTTTTTGCTAGACCAAGAACTGAACATGGTCATTATTTCAGACTTCAGAGAAACATTCACAAGCTGGTCTGATCTGTCTAAAGCTACATTAAAAGCTCCTGAATACCATTCCGATTAACCAGTGTATTTTGAATAATTTTTCATCGAAAATAGCACCACACACAAATCAAGTAATAGAAGCATTTGTCAAGCTGTGTTAGTTAATAGTAACTAATATAAAGATTACAGAATATTCAGGGAAAATTAATCTAATGACTTAACACAATCCTATGTTTAATTAACACAACAATGTTTTGCATACCAACTCATTCTACTATCTAAAACAGCATTTTATCACACAAAATAGAATAACAGTTGACTTATACAATATTCTTTATCACCACGGTGTTTTACACTATGTATCTAATGTACTGTTAAAAAATAAACTGAGGCATATTAAAAACTTTGAGTTGTTTTAAGCAAAAATGGATTCGAATCAGGCAGCATCCAGTCTAGCACATAGAAAGGAACTCCAAGGAGCTGTACAAAATGAAACGCTTTTATAGGCAGATGGGAGCAGGAACAAGGAAGTTATACTAGGCCAAAAAGCCAGTTGGTTATTGCAAGATTACTTTCCTTTAGGGATGGCAGGGGTCTATCAGGCAGATTGCCTAGCTAGTGCTCGCATGTGATTCCTGATTGACTGATTTAGGATCCCCTTTCTGGGAGAACCAAAACTGTAATTAAGTCTCAGCTTGGTGAGGTAAGGCTTGGCATAAGTGATTCCATTCTGGGCTTGTCTTGTTTGTAACAGTACGCAGGGACTTTGCCAAGTGGCTAAAATTTATTACTCCATTTTACAAATGCTAATAATAGACACAGAAGTTAAGTAATGTTCCTGGAGTCATATCCCAACCAGTGGTACTACTGAAACTGAAGGAGAGAATTTTTGCTTTCCAGTTAGGTTCTTAAGCTTCTATGTTACTTTGAAATTGTCTTACTATCGCAAATGTTTTCTCCTATCCAAAGCATTGTTTACTGGATATCTACGATAAGCCAGGGAATTTTACATGTTATCTCATTAAATCCTCGTACACCACCCTGCTATAAAATGTTTACTGGTGAGTTCACTGAAGTTCAGAGATGTTAAGTAATTTGCAGGCGACTGAATCAAGATTCTAGTTCCAAGTTCAAGAATCTACCTTCCACTACCTTGCTCCACTTTCCTCCACTACAAATCTGAAAGAAAAACATTTCTGCAGTCACGTGTGAATAACCCAAAAAGGCTAATACACCCCAAGACGACTTAACAACAATCTCTTCTTAAGGGAAAACAATGAAATGACAATTTTTTAAAGTAAAAATAAGTTACTAGAAAAAATGAGAAGTGATTAAGAACAATTCATTTAAAGCAGGGATCAAAATTTAGCAAATATATATAGATGTCTTAGTATGTCAGGCATTATGCTAAGTCCTAGCCTCATGGTGCTTACTTTCTAGAGTATTTTGATATAGAAATAAGGAGATATAAACAAGAGAAAGAAGAGTAAGGAAAAATTAAATACAAACACCTGCGGTCAGACTGAGACCCAAGAACCAAATGAGACCGCCAAGAAAAACTCCGTCACGCTGTTTCACGAAAATTTTCCAAATTACTTTAAGTCACAGACAATTGAAAACTTGCTGATTTTCATTAAGGAAGAATAAGATTCGGTTTCAGAAATAACTGTTTCATCTGTTTCTTTACCTTAGAGAAGCCTTCAGCCACATAGAAACATCGCGAACGGAGCGCACGCCTACAGAAAACCTCCGCTAGTTCCCGTTCCTTTCTCTGATTGGTTTCTCTCCGGACAGGAAGTCCCGCCCCCCCCCCCCCCCCACCGGTTGAAAGGCTGGAGACCGAATTCAGGCGGAGACGGAAGTCTGCGGGAGACCGGAGCTTTGTGAGGTACAGCAGTTAAGAGTGGCCTAATTGTGGTTATAGCCTCGTGCTAAGTTTATCAGCTTTTTAATTTTTCAAATAACTAGTCTGGTTATGGTAACAACTTGACTACCCTGACGGTTCCTGTGGAGCCTTTTTAGAGGTTTAAAGGAAGAAGAAAAAGACTGCCTCGTTTCAGGCAGCCACCTTAGTGCGTGGGTCAGCCCCGTGGAGCTGGCTGGTGGCGCGGGGAGGACAGGGTTTGGGGGCAGAACTCTTGTAACTAGATGGGTGAAATACCCCTATATAACTTGCCATTGTGACAGCACTATTTGGAAGGAGTTCGTTTTATATGATATTAAAGCAGTATGGCCAGACTTTAGCTGACTAGTAACAAAGTAGCTGAAGTAGCCCCAAAGTAAACACATTAGCTTTACTAAAAAAGACTGGAACATTTACCTACAAATAACCTCTTCAGTTAAGCGCTTCCTGAGAAGGGCACAGAGGTCTGTTTATTTTTCCAACAACAAAGCATCAGACGTTTTTGCTTGGGAAAAATCTTGGAATATTTGACTACTTTAATTTTTTTTTTTTTTTTTTAATTGGGGATTGGAGAAGGACTTAAGCTCAACTCAGTTACACCCCTTGTTCGCCTTTGTAATTACTGCCAAGAGAGAAACTAAGTTGCTTCTAGCTCTTAGGCTGCTTGGGGAGGGGGGCGGGCTGATGTTAGAGTCCCCTTAAGATAATGATTCTTCTGGGTCAGTCAGAAGAAACAGTCTGCAACAATGGCAATCCCCAGGGTGACACTTCTCGAGGGGGCCTAGATTCAGCTGTCAGTCACCTTCAGCCCAGAGCCATCAAATCCATTTACACAAAAGCTGGTTATCACAAACCTTTTGAAAAGCTAAGTAAAGAGGAGATTTACCCATCCTTGAATCTTCATTCTTTTTTCCTTGATTCCCTCATTTCCCCTATCTTTCCTTTTTTTCCCCACGTACCTCTGGGAACTTCTGGGATTTTCCCCCTTCTTTTGTTTCACCCTAGATCTTACACTATTGTTATCTTAAAGCTTCAGCTTAAGCTTGACTATAACTCTCAAGATATACAGAAATAAATAACCATACTCTTGTATGAAAATTTTAAATTCTGATAAGTATTTTTGTCTCCAAAAGGATAGGATTTTCTGGGGGTTGAGAAAGGATTGTTTCATGTTTTAATGTTGAGAAAAGTTCTGTGAGTATTTTAAGTATTTCTTTCAGCATATGTTTGGCTATGCATGTACATTTGTACATCCCTTCCTATTGTATACATACCTTTTTATTTTTGTAATTTTTACACTAAAGAGACTATAGTATAAAAGCTTTAATCAGTTTGCAACTGAAATGATCCTCAACAACCTATACAAATATGAAAAATTATTTCATTGTGTAAATATAACTGAATTTCAATCATAACAGTTCTTTCTGTGAATTCTATAACTTTGTAATTATAAGGAACTGATTTCCTTTCACTAAGAAAAGGAGACATTCTGGTCATGCTCTAGAAATTCTGATTTTCTCTGTGTAATGGTATTATTATAAACATTTAATTTAACAAATTGAAAGAGTTTTAATTAGTGAAAATTATAAATAAAATACTACATTAAAATGTAAGTTTATTTCGTTGATGTGCGTATGATTGCTAGAATTAGACTAACAAACTATTGCCTAGTATAATGCCTTAAAGGAGCATTTGTAATCGTAATTAGTTTGTCAGTTATAAGAAATTTTAGTGTCATGACTGTGGATAGAAGCCACATAGCAAATAGCCTAGGCTTGGTAGAGATATGAGGCCTGATAAGAAGATCAGGCCAAGGAAAATCCATACTTAGAGCCAAAAGACACTTTATAAAGAACAAGATAGTTCACATGCAGTGGCAAGCCATGTCACTAAGGCCAGTACTAACTACTATTCCAGTTGCATATGATATAGCCCAAGTTAGTTCAGCCCTGATCTCCTTCTAGTTACTACCAAAAGGGTACCAAATATTCCACTGAAAAATAATTGGGTGTTTCATTTATTTATTCAACATATTTCTTGAGCATTTACTACTACTTGCCAGGATATAATAGTGAAAGGATCTTAAGTAACTTACCATGTAGTGGAAGGAACCAGCACTAAGTGGGTTTTTGAGGATGATCAAAAATAAACTGTTGTCAAGTAAACATTGAAGTCTTACTTGTAAAATTAATTTGCCCATTCAGACTATATAACAATGTTCACTGTGTCCCAGGAACATTGTTAGAATTTAAAGACATAAAAATCAATAAAATAGGGACTGTATCCCAAGATAGTGTCCTACTTCACTAACTTAGTATAGGCGACTGTTATCTCTTCAGGAACCCAGGCCTGCATGGTTTGGACCTTGCTGATCTCTTAGACCTCTTTTTAGGTGCTCCATTTCCCTCACATCACATTCTAAACACATGAGTTTTGGGGGTTTTGTTATTTGCTCTCTGCTGTTGAAACATGTCATCTCTTTTTCTCCTCAGGGCCTTTGGAATGATTGTGGTTCAAGTTTATAACATTTTATTATATAGTTCACCTCTGTACTTACTATGAGGAAAGTAGAGGTATTAGCTTTTATGGGTGGATGTTACCTCTAGTGGGAAATTTTGATCTCTTAATCCACTGGATTCTGATAACATTGTATATTAAATGCATGAAATAAACTCTTCATACTGTCACTCATCTGTTTGATAGGTTTTACTAGTTGATGTTTTTTCCTGTGCCACTATCATTACCACAATTGTGTATCTCAGTACAGATTATACAATTGTGAAACATTATTTTGTTATCTAATTATTATTGAAATTCAAATATAACAGTTCTTTCTGTGAGTTCTGTAACTTTGTAATTAGAAGGAAGTGATTTCTTTTCACCGAGAAAAAGAGAATGGTCATGCTCTAGAAATTCTGATCATCTCTATGTAATCTCTAGATTGTATAGTGTTCATTTCCTGAGGCTGTTCTGACAAATTACCACAAATCAGGTAGCTTAAAACAACAGAAATTTATCCTCTCACAGTTCTGGAGGCTAGAAGCCTGAAATCAAGGTCAGCCATGCCCCTCTATAGGCTCTGGGGGAAAATCCGTTCCATGCCTCCCACCTAACTTTTTGTGGTTGCCTTTAATCCTTGACATTCCTTGATTTGTAGCCATATCACTCTAATCTTTGCTTCTGTCCTTTTGCCTCCTCCTCTTTTGTCGTGTGTCTCTCCTCTGTGTGTTTCTTTTAAGGGCACATTATGGATTTAGGGCCCACCTAGGTAATCCAGATGGTCTCCTCAAGAACCTTATCTTAATTACATTCGTAAATATCTTTTTTCCAACTATAGTAACATTTAGAGTTTCTAGGAATTTGATGTGGACGTATCTTTGGGACATATCCTAGAATTTCTAGGAATTTGATGTGGACATATCATAAACATATATTTAACCCAATATATATGGGGATTTATTCATTTGATATTTATTTTTTGTATGTTTTCATTTTGAAAACAAATTATTCATGATGCCTTAATACAGCTTGAATGACTAATATATATATTCAACACTTAGCTTAAAAACTGTATTTAATCTATCAGATTTTATGGTTAGGAATTTCTATAAAATTTTGATGACCTGGTTCTAGGACTATAAGAATTTCACTGAGGAAAATATTTGGTTCGTATTGGGTGTAGGAAATCATATGTCCTTTGTCGGCTCATTTTCATAATCTAAGAGGAAGAGGCCGAGGTAATGACTATCAAAATCAACCATATGTTACAATCATTTGTTTGAAGTACATTGACAAAGAATTAATGGTTTAATAGGAGAAAAATACATTAGAGAAACATATAAATTGCAGTTAACAATAATTGGGGAAATTAGCAAGATGAGCATCCATTATGGTTGTTTATGTATATTTTTTTAAATTTCTTATACTTACGAGATAGCCTTACTTATAAAAGATTAGAAAGACAAATATGTTTTTTATTGTACACATATATAAAAATCATTGATAGAGGACTTCCCGGGTGGCGCAGTGGTTAAGAATCCACCTGCCAATGCAGGGGACATGGTGTGGTTCAATCCCTGGTCCGGGAAGATCCCACATACCGCAGAGCAACTAAGCCCGTGTGCCACAACTACTGAGCCTGCGCTCTAGAGCCTGCGTGCCACAACTGCTGAGCCCGCACGCCACAACTACTGAAGCCCACGCGCCTAGAGCCCGTGTTCCACAACAAGAGAAGCCACCACAATGAGAAGCCCGCGCACAGCAATGAAGAGCAACACCCACTCACCACAACTAGAGAAAGTCGACACGCAGCAACAAAGGCCCAAAGCGGCAAAAATATATATATATATATATAATAATCATTGATAGAAATAGACCCTAGTGTTTGTTAGCTGAAATACTGACAGATTACAGCTGAGCTGATTGTTTCCCAGGATTACATTTTCTCTCTTTTTTTAAATTATATTTAGCCAAGATTATCTTCTTTTGGAAATGTACTTGGAAGTTAGGAATTAGCATGAATAAAGAACATTGGGGAAGGAAACAATGGTTTAGAGAATGATACTTTGAGAAAAGGAAAATAACATTAGAAACAAAAATATAATGGAATTCAAAACAGCTATATTATATATGAAAAATGTATAAAAATACTAGAAAAACAGTACTTAAATGGAAAAAATTCACAATCAAATGCACTGTTTTGTTTGATTGGAAAATAAAAGACAATTTGTATTTTTAGCTGAACTCTGTAGAAGGTTATGGTCATCTCAACATGAAACATAGTATCAAAGCCATGACAGTCTGCAGTTTACACAAACCTTTTCGTGGATTAGCTAGGAGCTATTTGACCTAGCCAGAGAGTTTTTGTGTCTCAGATTTTCATTTTTACAATGGAAGACTATCTATCATCTGTGATTTTTGTGTTGATAATGAAAGAAAGTGATTGATATTTCCATCTGGTAGCAAACCCGGCACTTAGGGAGGCATATTAACTATATCACAGCAGTAGCACTTCACCAAATCAGACTTAAGTTGCCTGGAATAGTTTTTCTTCCCCTGACCTCCAACCCTCGAATATTTGAGTTATTAATTTACTGGCAAGGAATAATCAAGTCATAGCCGAACAATGTAAGGGAATTCTGGGAAGTGGATTGAGTTGAGAAAGATTTTCTCTTTAACAAGGATTGTTCATTATAGATTATTCTTCAAAGGAAAAGCAGATGATAGAGTTAGAAACTGATGAGATCAGAAAAGGAAAATAGAAGATTATGTATATGGTGTGGGTGTGTGTGGGTGTGTGTTGAGAATCCTTGACACAGGAGTGAACAAAAACACAGGGATATGTTGGAATCTATTTTGCAGCCTCAGCTATATTGTCTCAGTCAATTCTTTATAATCATTTCCAACTCTCTGTTTTTCTCACACACCAACAGGATTTACTCAATGTCATTTCCAGAAGTAACACCTCAAGAAACATTTTCAGAAACAGTTTGTCAATCCCAGGATACTGATACTTTTAGCAGCCAGAAAAGAATTTCTGAAAATCATTTCAAAGACCAAGGTTTCTGAAAATACCATGAGCCCTTTTTTTCCCCCCAAACAAATTGTATACAGTGTACACAAATTAACATGGATGAAGAAAATAGGTAAAATGAAGCCTAGAGACTAGGAAGCATCAATCAGTGTTTCACCATTTATGTTTGGATGTATCTGACTTGTCTAAAACTCTTGATTTTTCTTTCAGTTATTTTTGGAACAATTAAGCTGTATTGAGATTCTTTTGTAGATGACAAGGTTTTATCTGGAAAGCTAGAATAAAGGTTTTCTTTTACAAAAATTTATTTACTTGGCCAGTGAAGTCCACTCCCTCCAAGGATTGCTTTTACTTTTTAAAATATTTGTTCCTAGGTTCTTAAAAATCTAGAAAGTAAAATAAACTCCTTGTGGAATATAGTTTACATGGTTTTTTTTTTTCAGTGAAAGGGTGGTACTTTTTCCATTTCAAAAGAATCATATTACAAATGAGGGAATCTGCTTTTTATTGAATGTATCAGTATATATAAACACATATTTATATAGGTATGTGTGTTATTGTCTTTATTCCCTTATTTCCAAGGAGAGATGTGTATAATGTATAGTTTAATCATTCAGACCATAATTATAGCCCATGAGTATGGAAAAATCATGAACAATCTGTTGGCTTAAATTGAAAGTAAAACTCAGGTCTGAGATCTTAACCATTTAAAACCTTGAAATCTCATAAATTAAGCATCGTTGAGCCTGGTCCCATCTTTCATAACAGCTCTCCAGAGAAAATCCTAAAAGCCAGGGCACTCTAAGATGAGCTGTGGATGATTCAGTAGGTGGCACAATTTTCACTGAGTCAGTACTGAACTGATGCCCCAGCATGGTATGAGGGGGCACTGCACTGCTGGAGGTGTCGTCTAATGGATGAGGGTAAAACCAAGGTCTTGACCACCAGCAGTTATTAAAAATCCCATGGCACTTTTCAAAAGAGTAAAGATGATGTTAAACCCTGTGTCCTGGCTAATTTCCAAATTGGGCAATTATATTCTGCCTACTTAAAATTTCTCTGTAATTTTAGTTGGATAATATATTCCTCATCTTCTGTCCTATGCTTTTGCTATTTCCAGTTTAGAGGTGGATGCATTTCTGTGGGGAGGGAAGTGTTGCTTCTTTGCAAGGTCTGAGATCAGGGGATGAAAGGTACAACATACATCTATCAGAACAGGTGCCATATTAGTTTGCTTCTCTTGTGATTAGGCTGACTATAAGAAAATTGTCAAATAAGTGTCTTTAAATATAGCCTCGTCAGGTAGTCAGAGATGCTATGCTTGCCAAGGTTTCCAAGATGGGTATTTTAATTCTATTAATTTGTGACTAAAAAATGAGGCTTCTCTTGAAGTGAATATATTATGTAAATAGTAACAATTTAAGCATAAAATTATAGACATTTAATAGGAATAATTAAATTTTCCAAATTTGCCTAGCAAGGCTTATCATAGTCACCTAAAACATTAGTTACCATATCATTTTTCACTTATAATGTATTAGAATTTTGTCCAAATCAGTAGTTGTTAAGAGAGAAGGTCACTGTTGGGGAACAAATGGAAAGTATTTCTTAAAAAATAAAAATAATAAACTAATTGTTGGTTAGCATGCCCTGGATTTTGGGGAAACCTGTAGAAAACATTCCTAAGGAAAAGACCAATAGTGGGACTGTGTAAGGCCAGACCCACACTTCCTAACTGTGTTTCCAGCTTCACACAATACTCTTGGGATCAGCCCCATAGGAAAAAACGTACATTAGGAATTTAGTGTCATAGATGGTAACATTTACATTTATCTTGACTATTTAGATGCTTGGCTAGAAAATGATAAAAACTATCAACAACTCATTTTTCTCAAGTACCAAGTATTTTTCTGCAAAGGCAAAAGATCAATCTAATCTCTTAGCCTTCAGTACTTTCATATATTACCTTTTTTTAATAGAATCTTTCCAAGTGGTCTTAAAATGTTGTAACCTCAAAAGTTTCTATTTCTAACAATTAATGTTAACTCTATTACAAAGACTTTTCCAACTAACTTCAAGACATTCTGCTTTACAGATATATTAAAAACTTATCATAGAGTTAATACAGGAAAATGCTTCAAAGCAAAAGAAATATCTGGCAGCATGCAGAGATAGTACTAAATACTGTAGTAAATAAACATAGTAATTCTGTTTGTGTAAATGCTGTGACTGCCTAATAAAGCAATCACTTGAAAAGGAAATACCATCTTTAGAATCTGAACTTGCCTTCAGCAGAAAATATTTTAATGTTTTTAGCCTAGCTTTGACAACTACAACAGACTGTACTGAGTGACAGTAAGAGTTCACTTTGTAATAGGAAAAGTAGTCACTCTGATCACTTTGTCTTTTTAGTATGCAGCCCAGAGGATTCAGAAAAAGATTACATTTACCATAATTAACATATATGTAAATGGAGATCATGGCTATGAATGATAAATTTTCATAGCAATTTAAATCTTGTACAAATTAATCAACCATACAGACACTTGATTAATGAAAGGCAGTGTCACTTTAAAATGCAACATGTTAATATATATTACTGTTATCACAGATCAAAGAATCTTTAAATGTAAACCAATTAGGACAAAGTTCAATCTACATTTTTTAACAGATTTAATTCCCTTGTAATTATGATGACAATTTGAAAAAATATGTTGTTCCACTTTATTTACTAATTTTAGTGAAAAGTTGTGCAAATGATTTTGGGTGCTTCATCATAGTGAATGGATTCCCAAAATATAGGATTACAGTACAGTGAATGCACAAAAACAATGATAAATTGGATGTAAGATATTTATTCCCATGTCATGCTAAATTTATAAGTTTTCTTCTAATAATTCCCCATTTTTGCTCTCACTGAGAGAGTTATATTAAACCGATTACTAAATGACTGATATTCTCACTCGGTACAGTGAGATGAGATTTTACTAAGAGCTGTTTTTCTTGGTCTTTGAGGGATAAAAAGTGAAAACTCTTGTCGACTTGAATTTATTGAGAACAGTTTTTATTTTCGTAGTGAAAATGAATGCCTAATTTCCAGAAAAAAAATCTTTTTTAAAAAATATAAAATTTACAATTAATATATAAATATATGTTCAAAATTTAAGATCTGAAATATAATGTTTCTCTATAATTATGTTTTTTGCAAGCAGAAGTTAGGCATAAAAACAAACATACTGCTTTGCAAAGTCAATATAGATCTATTTTACAAGGGAAACCCTATAATTGGTCATTAATTTTTATCAGTAAATTGGGAATCTAAGCTGTTGCCAAATTTTACCACTTAAACCAGTACATCATAGAATGCACTATTGATAAAGAATTGATAAGATAACAAATAAAGAAAGAGAGCAGCTTGTACTAGACAGAAAGATGAAAAAAATGTGACACTGAGTTCTTTGTTAAACTCCTAGTAGCAAACTATGCTCAATACGGCTAATAATTATTGAGCATTTTCTATGTGCCATGTGCCATATTAAGAACTTGGCACTTTAAAAATATGCGTTTGTGATTTGATTATTAAATCATTTAATCCTGATAACACTTCTATAAAGTAGAATTATTACTTCGCTGAAATAGTAGTAAAACTGGAATTTTGATCTTAGTCCTCATTTCAAAGTTTGTGTTCTTTAAATACTATGCCATACTGCCTCCCTATGACTATGTAGCATTGTTTATCCTTATCCTTATATCTAGCCTCTTAAACAGTCTCATCAGAGCTATAATGCTGCTGATGTTGGTACAGGACCACACTTTGAGAACCACTACTAATGCACTACAAATTCTGTAAAAGGTTTAAATAGCACTACAGTATCATGAATAACGTTTAACTCAGTCCATTGGAATTGTAATAAAACCTGCCTTTAATACACCTCTCCTGGAATATGAGAAAAATAGATGAATAGATAGATAAAATATTAGCAAGCCTATTTAGTCATTAAGTGAGCATTTAATACTTAGCCAGGATCTGCACAAAGTGCTAGGGATACAACAGTAAACAAGTCTCCTATTCCCAGGAGTATACAGTATAGTGAGAAAGGCAGAAAAGTAAACTGCCAATTATAATACATTGTGGTAAGTTAAGAGTTAATTCATGATGCTGTGGGAGTGCATAAGACTGCCCTCAAAGATAGAGAAAAAAAAAATTAAACTCTGTAAACTTAAGCTGTTTTGTACAGCAGAGGTATATGTGGGAATTCTAGGGAAGTCAATGCTGCAATGTTAAAGTCATTAAAGGTGTGGCTTTAAGAAAAAACCTTCAGGCAAGGCAAGGATTGCAAAGATCATAGACACTACCCAGTTGGAGATTATCCAGGCTTTTAATGAATATTATAGAAAGAGATGCTGATCATTATATTAGTTAAAATCACAGAAAACCCCTAAATAAAAGTAGTTCAAACAATTTTGTTTCTCTTACATTCATTAAATTAAGATTAAAGGAGTCCAGTGCTGCTGTAGCAGCTCCATAAAGTCATAAAAGATGCCAGCTCCTTCCTTCCAGCACAATACTTCACCACTCCTAGGATTTGGTCCTCAATCTCATGGTCCAAGGTGGCTGTTGGAATCTAGCTTTCATATCCATCTTCCAGGCAAGAAAATGAAAGAAGAAAAGAAAAAAGGTTCAACCCTCTTTTGTTTTTAAGGAGACTCCCCTGATGTATCACTGAACACTTTCCTATATACTGGGTTGGCCAAAAGGTTGGTTCGGTTTTTTCCATAAGATGGCTCTAGTAGTGTCTTTAAGTTCATTTGAAACAATTTTGTTAGATTGTATTGTGACAGCTGTCATATCAGTGTGCATTTTAAAAAAAACTTATCAAAGTTGGTGAATTGTTGTGTGGCCATTTTAATATTGAAGATGGAAGAAAGAAAGCAACATTTTTGGCATATTAATGCTTTATTATTTCAAGAAAGGTAAAAGCACAACTGAAACACAAAACAGATTTGTGCAGTTTATGGAGAAGGTGCTGTGACTGATTAAACGTGTCAGAAGTGGTTTGCGAAGTTTTGTGCTGGAGATTTCTCACTGGACGATGCTCCACTGTCAGGTAGACCAGTTGAAGTTGATAACAATCAAATCAAGACATTAATTGAGAACAATCAACATTATACCAAGTGGGAGACAGCCGACATACTCAAAATATCTAAATCAAGCATTGAAAATCATTTGCACCAGCTTGGTTATGTGAATCGCTTTGATGTTTGGGTTCCACATAAGTTAAACGAAAAAACCTTCTTGACGGTATTTCCTCATGCAACTCTCTACTGAAACATAACAAAAATGTTCCGTTTTTAAAACAAACTGTGACAGGCAATGAAAAGTGGATACTGTACAATAACGTAGAATGGAAGAGATGGTGGGGCAAGCGAAATGAACCACCACCAACCACACCAAAGGCCAGTCTTCATCCAAAGAAGGTGATGTTGTGTATATGGTGGAATTGGAAGGGAGTCCTCTATTATGAGCTCCTTCCGGAAAACCGAACAGATCATTCCAGCAAGTACCGCTGCCAGTTAGACCAACTGAAAGCAGCACTCTATGAAAAGCATGCAGAATTAGTCAACAGAAAACGCATAATATTCATCAGGATAACACAAGACTGCATGTTTCTTTGATGACCAGGGAAAAACTGTTACAGCTTGGCCGGGAAGTTCTGATTCATTCATCGTATTCACCAGGCATTGCACCTTTGTGTTTCCATTTATTACGGTCTTTACAAAATTCTCTTAATGGAAAAAATTTCAATTCCCTGGAAGACTGTAAATGACACCTGGAACAGTTCTTTGCTCAAAAAGATAAAAAGTTTTGGGAAGATGGAATTATGAAGTTGCCTGAAAAATGGCAGAAGGTGGTGGAACAAAATGGTGAATACGTTATTCAGTAAAGTTCTTGGTGAAAATGAAAAATGTGTCTTATTTTTACTTAAAAACTAAAGGAACTTTTTGGTCAACCCAATACCTCACTGGCCAGAACTAAATCAGATGGCCATAAACTTAGCAGCAAATGAGGCTAAGAAATGTAGTCACTTGGATAAGTGACCAATGTACTCACCTAAAACATGGATTCTGTTAATAAAGAAAGCAACTAGTAGTGTCTGTCACAGTCATGATTTAGTTTTCTTAGCTCACAGAGGTGGCAATCACTATTAGTAGAGAAAAATAATATTTGATTTTTTCTGCCTTAACCTTCCCAAAGACACTCATTCCTTTTGAATGGATTGAAATCTTTGCAACATTATCTATTTTGAAGATAGGGCATAGATTCTCACTACTTTCTGATTCTGAGATATAATCAGTAAACATAAGATATCTTTTAATTATAAATTAAGAGTCTTGAATATGTGTGGAAAATAATATTGCTTAAGATTTAAAAAAATGCTTCCTTTTCATGACTCTTGAATGTCAAATTATTAAAATTGTAATGGTAGTATAAATATGAAAGATTTGATAATTAAATCATTTTATCATTCATTTATCTGTTCATTCTACACATACATACTGAAGGTACCCGGCTGTGATCTAATTGCTGAGAATACAGAAATTAGTAATACAGTTGAGGTATATGATGGTGCTTACATTCTAATGAGAGAAGAAAGATAATAAACAAGTAAATATAAATGTTATAGTTTCATGTATTTTAAGTGATGTTATGGGCTGAATTGTGTCCCCCCAAAATTCACATGTTGAAGCACTAACCTCAGTACCTCAGAATGTGATTGTCTTTGGAGATAGGGCCTTTAAAGAGGTAATTAAGTTAAAATAAGGCCCTTAGAGTGGACCCTACTCCAATCTGACTGGTGTTCTTATAAGAAGAGGAGATTAGGACACACAGAGCAACAGCATGCGTGTGTACAAAGAGATGACTATGTGAAGAGGCAGCAAGAGGGTAACCATCTCCAAGCCAAAGAGAGAGGCCTTAGAGAAAACCAACTGTGCTTGGACTTCCAGCCTCAAGAACTGTGAGAAAGTAAATTTCCATTGCTTAAGCCACTCAATCTGTTGTAGTTTATTATGGCAGGCCCAGCAAACTAATACAGGTGCTAAAATGAAAATAAAATAATAACTGGGAGTTTATTTAGATTGGTGGTCAAAGAAAGAAACTTTTTTTTTAATTGAGCTATAGTTGATTTACAATACTGTGTCAATTTCAGGTGTACAATAAAGTGATTCAGATATATATAGATATTTATATATTCTTTTCCAGATTCTTTTCCATTATAAGTTATTACAAGATACTGAATATAGTTCCCTGTGCTACACAGTAAATCCTTGTTTATTTTATAGGTAGTAGTGTGTATCCATTAATCCCATATTCCTAATTTATCCCTCCCTCCACCTTTCCCTTTTGGTAACCAGAAGTTTGTTTTCTATGTCTGTGAATCTGGTTCTGTTTTGTAAATAAGTTCATATGTATTATTTTATAGATTTCACATATTAGTGATATCATATAATATTTGTCTTTTTCTGACTTACTTCACTTAGTATGATAATCTCTAGGTCCATCCATGTGGCTACAAATGTCATTATTTCATTCTTTTTTATGGCTGAGTAATATTCGTATGTGTGTGTGTGTGTGTCTGTGTGTATATCTTCTTTTATTTATTTATTTATTTGTTTATTTATTTTTGGCTGCGTTGGGTCTTCATTGCTACGCCCAGGCTTTCTCTAGTTGCAGCGAGTTGGGGCTACTCTTTGTTGCGGTGTGCGGGCTTCTCGTTGTGGTGGCTTCTCTTGTTGCGGGGCACGGGCTCTAGGTGCGTGGGCTTCAGTAGTTGTGGCTCACGGGCTTAAATGCTCTGCCGCATGTGGGATCTTCCCACATCAGGACTCGAACCCATGTCCCCTGCATTAGCAGGCGGATTCTTAACCACTGCGCCACCAGGGAAGCCCATGAATCTTCTTTATCTATTCATCTGTTGACAGACACTTAGGTTGCTTCCGTGTCTTGGCTATTGTGAATAGTGCCACTGTGGACATTGGGGTACATGTATCTTTTCAAATTACAGTTTTTGTCTTTTCTGGATATATGCCCAAGAGTGGGATTGCTGGATCATATGGTAACTCTATTTTTAGTTTTTTAAGGAACCTCCATACTAGTGACTGCACCAGTTTACATTCCCATCAACAGTGTAGGAGGGTTCCTTTTTCGCCACACCTTCTCCTGCATTTATTATTTGTAGACTTTTTGATGATGACCATTCTGACGGGTGTGAGGTGATACCTCACTGTAGTTTTGATTTGCATGTCTCTGATAATTAGTGATGTTGAGCAGCTTTTCGTGTGTCTGTTGGCCATTTGTATGTCTTCTTTGGCGAAATGTCTATTTAGGTCTTCTGCCCATTTTTTGATTGGGTTGTTTATATTTTTGATATTGAGTTGTATAAACTGTATATTTTGGAAATTAAGCCCTTGCTGGTTGCATCATTTGCAATTATTTTCTCTCATTCCATAGGTTTTCTTTTCATTTATGATTTCCTTTGCTGTGCAAAAGCTTATAAGTTTGATTAGGTCCCATTTGTTTATTTTTTAAGTAAATCAGCTTTTAAACTGAGACCCAAATGATGCAAAGGAATCAACCATATAAATATCTGAGGATGTATGTTCCTAGAAGAAGAAACATCTAATGCTAAGACCCATTTTGTCATAAAAGAAATAAGCAAAAAGCCAAACTGGCACATAATAATTTTCATCATCAAAAAATTGTTTACTCAGTGACTATCTGTTCATGGTACTATGGAAGGCTTGTAGAGCATAAATATAAAGTGATATAGCAGGCCATTAATAATGTTATAGTAACTATTTCATTGTGCATATGCTTGTCATTGACCAGTGTCAAAATGACTTTACAGTTGCAGTTACAAATTTAAGGGATTTATTAGCCATTAGCCAAATACTCATTTTGCTCTACAACCACTAGTACACTAATCTTATACAGATAGTTTTTGACTGTAGAAAGGAGCTCTTTTGGGTATGATAGAAACAAAATTAGAGCTTGGTTCTAATTCAGACTTATCTTCTTAAATGAGCTCTTTACAGAATAGTCATTTGATACCTAAGAAAATAAGATATGAAATGGTTTCATGTTTTCTCAAAACTACAAGTGAAAATGATTATCATTGTTTTTATGTTCTTTTTTGCCAAATATTATCAACTTGAATTTCACATCATGACTTTTTAAAAGGCTATTATATTATGTAAGAGCATCTTTCTCAGTTCTTACTATCATTTTTTTTTTTGTTACTATTGCTTCCACTCAAATCCTAGAATTCTTTACAGATAAAAAATAATAAGACAATGCTTTACACATTATCGGAGTTGGCAAGCCTCTTATCATTGTATGGTGACAGACTTGAGCAAAAGAAAACAAGCTGTAATTTAGTCAGTATTAATGTAAAGAAGCATTTTATTTAGAAAGGAATAAAAGCGGCCAAAAAGAAATGCATTTGTTAAGATGAGAAAAAGTTGCAAGAGCCAAATTCAGAGTACCTGAATATGCCTGATTAGTAACAAAATTCCTAAATGGGGGGTGGGGGGGGAAGGCTTATATTAGATGAGTTGCCACAGCTCTTTAATGGGTAGGAGCAATTTTGTAAATATGACACATAGGCTAGAAAATTCTATATATTTTATGTATTGCTTAATATTTTCACTATGTTACATGTTGTTATATATTTTTCCTCTTATGTCAAAGGGAACATTTCTAATTTATACCTCACATCTTTTTATAAAAAAATTAAAATAACAACTCTAAACAGCACTAGCTCAATTTAAATCCCATTTGGTGGTCCCTGTATAGTTTTTAATATCATGCAAAAAAAGCCATCATAATTTGCATCCCATCAACTATTCCCTTAACTCTAAAGAGCTATCATGCCACTCCTAGAGTAGGTCTCTAGGGTTGAAGCCTGTTCTATCACTCCTATGCTAGATCTATTTGGTAGTAAAATCAGGGTTACTAGCCTGGTGCCCCTTACCTGGGAAAAAAAAGTCTGTATTAACCCTGTCTTCACTCTTCTCAGAAAACTGATAATAAATTTTGTCCTCTTACTCTCTGCTCTTTTTAATTCCTGGCATTCCAGAAGTTTTTAGACTTGCCTTTCCAGCTCTTTCCTGGAAATGCTTGAGCTGTTCTAATGGTCTAATGTTTTGCAATTTATCTACTTTGGGCAGTTTCTTTTTTTTTCATGGTGACTGTCTGTTAATATTTGTCAAATTACCAGCAGCTATCTCTCAACACATTCCTACAAATTTCATCTCTCCATCTGTTTTATTTCTAAGTCTTTTCTTTTCTTCTTTCTTCTTTACCTCTTTACCAGTCCACCTATTTCACCTGTAAATGGACTCTTGGACTCTTAATAATCTTTCTCTCTCTCTCTCTTTTTTTTTTTTTTTTTTTTAGAATTATCTTCTAAGGTGTTTCCACATCTATAACTTACAACATAGCTTTGCTGACTTAACCAAAATTATGCTGGAAAGCATAACCTTTGCAAAATATCAACAATACCAGTCTATTAGAGAAGTTTTATGGGATCAAGACTGAGTTATTTAATAATATTGGGCATCTGGTAACCTTAGCATAAACCATTATTTTTAGTTCTTTCTGCTCAGTATCTACTCACAAGCATAATATTAACTTTTAAAGTATTAACCTTTAAATATTAAGTTTAAAAGCATTGAAATGAAGAATAGAATGATTACTTATTTATAATATCTCCAAAAGATTCTAATCATCTAGGTGGAATGAATTATAGTATTGAATCCCTATTTGTTAGTTAATTTCTTATGACATCCAGAAAATATGGCTGCTGTCTTATACTGATGGAAACCAATAGCAACCATTTCCTGGCTCTGCCACTTAAGACCCATCAGCTGATATAATTGTATTTTCTCTCTGTATTACTAACTGCCATTGTTGTAACTGCTCCTTTTTTTTTTTTATAAATTTATTTATTGATATATTCTTGCTGTGTTGGGTCTTCGTTGCTGTGTGTGGGCTTTCTCTAGTTGCGGTGAGTGGGGGCTACTCTTCGTTGTAGTGCACAGGCTTCTCATTGTCGTGGCTTCTCTTGTGGAGCACAGGCTCTAGGTGCGCAGACCTCAGTAGTTGTGGCACGTGGGCTCAGTAGTTGTGGCTTGCGGGCTCTAGAGCTCAGGCTCAGTAGTTGTGGCACACGGGCTTAGTTGCTCCGTGGCATGTGGGATCTTCCCGGGCCAGGGCTCGAACCCATGTCCCTTGCATTGGCAGGCAGATTCTTAACCACTGAGCCACCAGGGAAGCCCTGTAACTGCTCTTAATGAAGGCGATTTCCCAACCAAAATACTGACATATGCTATGGAGAATACTTTTAATTACATTGACAACAACCCCTCTGACTACTCTAGGAGAGGATTTAAAAAACGTATTTTTAATGCATCCTTACAAGTGAAACACAATCTCTAGAAATTGTGATGTCAGAACTTGAAATATATGTATAGATTTTCCTGAAATCCACCTTTTTGTAAGTGTAGAATAATAGTAAGGTCATCTATGATCCAGATTTATTTCTCCAACATGGTTACATTTAAAAACTCAATGAGGGACTTCCTTGGTGGTGCAGTGGTTAAGAATCTGCCTGCCAGTGCAGGGGACATGGGTTCGATCCCTTGTCCGGGAGGATCCCACATGCGACGGAGCAACTACGTCTGTGTGCCACAACTACTGAGCCTGCGCTCTAGAGCCCGCGAACCACAACTGCTGAGCCCATGTGCCACAACTACTAGAGCCCGCGTGCCACAACTACTGAGCCCCTGTGCTGCAACTACTGAATCCTGCGTGCCCAGAGCCCGTGCTCCACAACAAGAGAAGCCACCGCAATGAGAAGCCCATGCACCGCAACGAAGAAAATAGCCCCCACTCACCACAGCTAGACAAAGCCCGCACACAGCAGCGAAGATCCAATGCAGACAAAAAAACAAACAAACAAACAAAAAAAAAACAATGGGAAGGCATCTAAAAGCCTTGTACAGCAATCTTTGTTTTCAATCAAGGAAACCTAGAAGTCTGTGTTAGAACTATTAAGATGAATACAACTGAAGATACCGTATTAAGACTCTTGCCAGTTTACACCAAACAGTTTAACGCTATAGATGCCAGTATAGGCATTTATTGTTCTATAAATAGCAATGCATCATTATTAAGAGAGATGTTTTCTAATGAATGTTGGATTTAATAAGAATTTATTCTTTCATTTGACATTTGTCTCCTTAAGCATCTAGTGGAAAGCTAGCTTAACATTAATGCAAAAGCTTAAGCTTTGACTACTAAATTAGGCTGGCAAATGATTCTCTTAGGCTGGCAAATGATTCTCTTAAATTGTCTATCACTTCAAAATTTGCATAAAACTCACATAAACTATAGATTCCTTGCTTGTCTTAATATTTAATATTTGGATCCACTTTATACATTTTTGTTTGTTTTTGAGAAATACTGTAACTTACTAAGAGTTATAATGTAAGAGAGGTGATCTGCTACTAAATCATATTTCTTGATTTCTTAGGTTTTGATTGTTACCACTTCTGACAACTTTTACCAAAACTGGCATGTCTATATGCTTATGCAGTAGGATAAGTCTCAGTTGCCATGAAGAACTGTAAGAATCAATCTAGTAACTTTGACAAAGGACTATTATTCAGTCGTGAGAAAGAAGGAAATCATGCCTTTTGCAACAAAGTGGATGGACCTGGAGGGCATTATGGTGAGTGAAATTAGTAAGACAGAGAAAGATACTTACTGTATAGTATCATCTATATGTGGAATCTATAAAAGCCAAACTTACAGAAACAGAGTAGAATGGTGGTTGCCAGGGGCTGAGAGGTGGGGAAAATGGGGAGATGTTGATCAAAGGGCACCAACTTACAGTTTTACAATGAATAAGTTCTAGGGATCTAATGTACAGCATAGTGATTATAGTTAACAATAGTGAAAGTTGAGAGATCTTAAATGTTCTCACACACACCAAAAAATGGTAATTATGTGAGGTGATGAAGGTGTTAACTAACCCTGCTGTGGTAATCATTTCATAATATATAAGTGTATCAAATAAACACATTGTACACCATAAACTTACAAAATGTTATACATCAATTATATCTCAGTAAAGCTGGAAAAAAATCTAGTAACTTTGTCTGAAAAATTGAGACCAATGGCTGTGCAGTTGAGGAGGCTGTTGTAGATCTTCAGTGAGTAGTTATGAAAGCATTTTAAAAAGTAAGAAGCTACTTTGGAGGTTTGAAGTCATTGTTTCATCTTTGGAGGTCACCAGAAAGGTTGCAAAAATATTCTGAATTTGTCAGTAGAAATCAAGTAAAAATCATCCTTAATAGCATAAAGCAAAATAGCCAATCTTTACTTGTAATTTCATTTAAATAAATGTGTACTGCACACCTATTACATATATTACCTAGTGTTATGCTGAGAATCTGGGGAAATCAAAGAACTGAATGAGACATGGTCCTGGCTTTCAAGATAGTAACAAAGACAGGCATAATGATAACTATAATTCAAGGGAGAATAAAGGCATAATCAATGTGCATTGAAGTCAAAGGGGAAGAGCAATTAAGTCTGACCAGGGCAATTAAGGAATACTTTATAAAGGAAATACTACTAAGTTTACCTTTGAAAGACATATGAAAACTTAAATTGGAAAGAAGGAAAGAAGGAGAATTCCAAGATGGAAGAAGTAGTGCAATGTGGAGATATGAGTGTGCGCGATAAATTTGAGGTATGAAGATGCAGGTAGTAAAGAGCTGGATGATTAAGGATGGAGACACATAAAGTTGATGAACCAGGTTTTAGGAACATGCTCCAAGAACACTTTTTAAGATGAATTGGAAAATCAACGAATAAGATTAGTGAATATTAATAAACCATGCAAGAGGTCCTGAGCCAGGAAAGTATCACAGAAAATGAAAAGGAAGAAACAGGTTTAAGCCATATTATTGACATTGAATCTACTTGACTGAATGAAAGACTTGTAGAATGTCACTGATTTCAATTGGCAGGAATCTAGAGAGTATATGTAGGAGTGAATTATATGAGTGTAGACCAAGGAAGAAAAAATATTAGGCTGGATTAGGTTGATAAGGGTTTATTCACTCAGGATTTGTGATTTAATGTGTTGTCTTGAGAACCTAGGAGTGGTGTTAATAGTCTCTTAGCTTGGTTATTCAAAGTCTAGACTCAATCAGTTGGGGCCAATCCAGTGAGGCTGAATAACATTACTTCCCTGGCACAACATAGGGGCAGAAATCAAGCCTCAGAAAAATGGTAACACTGGAAGGGATTTATTATGTGTAACCTGATCAGCCAGTCTTTATTTATATTACCCAAGAAGACCCTGAGGAAACACTCTTTACCAAGACCTTAAGGAATCCTTTGGTAAGGAGGAGTTCCAGTATCCTTGAAAACTGAAGTAATGCTCTATGGTGGTTATTCTCTCTATGTGAGAGGTGATAGTAGGGCATGGAACAATGGAATTGCATTCCTTGATGATAGTGGAAATAATAGTGCCAGACAGTTAGAGGCCAAGTAGGGGTGCTTATTCATTATAGACTAAGTGGACACAATTACCATAATAAGCCACAGAGACAAAGTAACAATCAGAATGTTTTGACCTCTGGGGATGTTTGGTGGCATTGATCATGGAGCCTTTAGAAACAAAAGGGCAGCCAACTAGGGAGCTTCTTGGCATATGTAGGAAGAAAAATCCTAGGCCTGGTGAGCATAAAATTAACTTGAGTTACAATAATGGGGATTTATTTCTTATCTTGTTCCTAGATTTAAGCTACTTTGCAGACCTACAGATCTTTATTTGAGAAGGAGGCCGGGCCCTATAAGGAATGACCTGGCAATAGGGTCAGAGATATATAGCATGACTCTTTCTCCACATCTGCCTCAGAGGTACCTGCAGCTATTTAACAATGACTGTGCCTGGAGAGGTGGTTCTTAAACTTACGTATGCATCAGAATCACCTGGAGGACTTTTAAAACATGGATCCCTGGGTCCTACTGATTTAGTAAGTTTGGGGTGGAAAAACCAGAGTTTATATTTCTAACAAGTTCTCAAGTGATGTTGATGTTACTGGTTTAGAGACCACACTTTGGGAATCATTGCACTTGAGAAGGAAAGCAGATAGACCTTGTGGGGTTATTAGATATTGGTTGGTTTTTTTTTTTTTTTAAGATATTGTTTTTTAAATGATGCTAATGCCTGGAGACCTGAAATACCACTGAGGTTCAATGGTCAGAGTTAGGATTTATGAATACCTGGTAATAAATTCTGTATTATCAGATGGCCCAAGTCCATTTTCAGAAGGTGCCCAGAGAGACTTCAGATCCATTTTTTTTTTTCCTACAGGCCAAGAATATATAGTAAGAATAGGAAAATTTCATAACAGAGAATTCCCTGATATGGAGTGAGTTCTGTTGCATAATAAGAGCCAAGGTGAAGCTCCTGGAATTGTCCTCCTTTGCCAAGATAAACCAAAAGCAATACCTCATCCCAAGAGTATGTGCCACCCCAAATACTTAAACAGTTACAGAGATGGTGAATGCTACGATATCCTCATTTTCCCCACTTGCTTGGTGGCCAATGCAAAAGTCAGATGGGTCTTTGAGAATGAGGACATATTATCAAAAGCTTAATCAAGTGATGATGCCAATCACATCTGACATTTCCAATGTAGTATCTTTACTGGAGGAAATCAATATGGCCTCTGACACCAGTGACTTAACAAATGCATTTTCCCCTTTCCTCTGTTAGTAAAGTTAAACAGAGGCAATAGTTTCCTTCACAAGGCAGGGATATCAATATGCCTTTACTCTCTTGGCCTACCCTATGTCATCTCTGTCTTGAGAGAACTTGATTGCCTTGATATTTCACAGAATAACATGATCGTTGGCCTTGTTAAATCAAAAGAAGAGGCATCTTAAATATGAGACATGAGTACCAAAGAGTTAAGAGATAGATCCCATGAACATGCAGGAGCCTGTCACTTTAATGAAGTTTCAGAATCCAGTGATCTGGGTCATGTTAGGAGATCCTCTTTAAAGTGGAGTTGATTTGATGCACTACCCTTCATGATGAAAGGAATACAATGCTTGGTGGGCCTTTTTGGATTTTGGAGGAAACACATTTGGGCATGCTACTCTCATGTATTTAGTGAGTAACCTTAAAGTTGCAAGATTTGAGTGGGACTTGGAGCAAGAAAAAGCACTACAGCTTGGCCTTATGACCTAGCAAACCCAAGGGCATTAGAAGTGTTTGTGGCAGACTAGCACATCCCCTCAATTCTCCACTTTGTTTTGTGCCCCAGGAGGCTAAACTATATGGACTGAATAACAACCTCTTTTGCCCTGAACATGGAACCTTTGGCAGTTGTCAATAGGAGAATCAGAATAGACCCATAGAATTTTGGAGTAAGGACATGCTCTCTTCTGCTAATAAACTAAACTCAGAAGAAAAAGCAATGACTCATTTGCTACTGGACCTGATAGAAACTGAACACCTTAACAATAGATACCATAGTACTATGCAACTCAATTGCAGATCTTTAATTGCTGTTATCTAATTCATGGAACCACAAAATTGGAAGTGCACAGAACAATTCCGTTATAAAGTGGAAATGGTATAAATGATGTCTTCCAAGTTCAGAAGGCATAAGTAAATTGCAGAAGCAGGTGGCTCAGATTCCTATTGTACTGGCTTGAACTGCTTTGCCACCTTTCTGTCAACTCATGCCTATGATCTTATGGAAAATTCCTTATGACATGTGTCAACATAGGTCTCAGTTAATTAACATAATGTTTTATGTTAATTAACTCTATCCCATGCTCCATTGCTACTTTATATGAATAACATTGGTGATGGCTAATGTTTTAGATTTCAGGTGGTAATATGACCAAACTGATATCACTCGGTTGACAATATGGCACCTGATGGGACTTTGTGTGTTCTATTAGTTTCTAGTGGCTGCCATAACAAATTACCATGAACTGGGTGGCTTAAAACAACAAAAATTTATTCTCTCACAGTTCTAGAGGCCAGAAGACCCAAATTAGTATCTCTGAGTCAAAATCAAGGTGTCAGCAAGGCTGTACTCCCTTCAGAAGCTCTAGAGGAGAATATTTTCCTTGCCTCTTTCAGCTTCTGGTGGCTACCAGAATTCCTTGGCTCATGACTGCATCACTCCAATCTCTGCTTTTGTCTTCACATCACTTTCTCCTCTGGGTCTGTATCAAATTTCCCTCTGCCTCTCTCTCATAAGAAGACTTGTAATAGCATTTGGGGCTCACTCAGGTAATCCAGGATAAAATTCTTAACTTAATCTCATCTGCAAAATCCCTTTTTCTAAATAAGGTAATTTTACAGTTTCCAGGAGTTAGGACCTCATATCTTTGGGAACCATTATCCAGCCTACTACATATGACGTTTGTCTTGGGGACACAAATTTTCTACCTGTTGAAGCACAATTATGTATGTTGAGATGCAAAAAGGTCGATCGTCCTATATAAATTCCATCTGTTCCTCCACATCCACTCTCTACCATTCTCTATCTCATTCTGTGTTCTGCGAGACTAAGCTATATAGACTACATATTAAGCTCTTTTGACCTTTGGCTTGTACTTGAGTTGAGCCCAAATGGGGATCATGGTGAGAGATGGAAGGGAGAGAGGAGGGTGAGGTCAAAGTATTTATTTTCCTATCTCCCTCCTATACCCCCTCACTAAAGACTTTCTGCATCCCTCTACCAAAAGGTATAACTCCTATTTGAGAGCTCTCTCTCTACATAATTCTCTTTTCTTGTTTCCTTTAAGTACTTATTCTTCTTGCTCCCTCAGGCCTCAGAGAGGTGACAGAACAGTGGTATGCTGGTAAATATTTAACAGTGATATGCTGGTAAATATTTAACAGCTAGATCTCTAAAAACAATATGCATACATAGACAAATAGATTAATAAGTTTGTAAGTTTGTTTTAAATTTTTCTGATACAAAGGATGTGCAGAATACAGTTTATGAGTAAAAATAAAATATACAGTACGATAAATTCCCTATAGCCAATTGATTTTCACAGAATGCTTTTGTTAATTTTTGCTGAACTCTTACAATTGATAAGTAAGTGTAGATCCAGCATGGATTTTGGTTGATATTTTCATTTATGTTAATACTTGTGATGAAAGTGAAACAAAATAGATTTTGGAACTTGTTTGTAAATGATGTGAGTGACTTCCTAACTAAATCAGATAATAGTTTTTGACTACTGGAAGAATATATTACCAAATTTTTAAATTATTATTCACAATGTAATGGCTACAGACGTGAAACACTTTTAAATATAATCTGCATTATTAATACTTTCTCTATCACTTTGTCAAATCTATGCTAATTTCTGTGGTGTAATTTCTCCATCCATCGCCAGTTTTAAGCTAACAATGTATCATTGAATGTGAAGTTGGAAAGAGATGCAAAGTAGCCTATTATATATTATTTCTGTCATATATTTGTAATAGACATAAATCTCAAGGATACATGTAACAGTAAAATGTAGTAAAATAATTGAGAAATGATGGATTTTGAATATTTATTACTTTTCCTTTAAACGTAATTTATTTAATTGTAAGGTTATAGAACTTAATTTTTAATAATAGCTGTTTGACAAAGACTTGCAAACTTACAAAACTATAATAGTCTGTTTTCACTAGCCAGTGCAAGCCTGCTCTGCCACACCATTGTAAAACAGCTCTGCTGTTATTTATCGCAGGGTACTGCATTATCCCTTATGGTATTCTATATCTTGTCCATACCTTGTAAATAAATAGTTCCTTAATTAAACTCTCCTCAAATTACCAACATAGAATGTGCCATCCATGTTCTGCTAGAGTCTTGGTGGATAAAAGCATATGGATGTTATTTAACTCTATAGAAATGAATGATAATTTCAAGGAGTGAAAAGAAAAAAGGAGGAATGAGGCCTAGAGCACCCCAAATTTGGAGATGAAGAAAGAGAAGGAAGAAACAGTAAAGGAGACTGAGAAGTAATAGCCTATGAAATAGAAAGAAAAACAGAATAATGTGGTGTTCTTGATAGAAAGAGAAGAAAGTGTTTTAAGAAGGAAGCAATGATCAACTCTGCCAAATGCTTAGAGGTCAAGTAACATGAGGACTGATAACTGAACATTGGCTTTGGCAAGATAGATTGTTGGTAACTTTGAGATGTGTGCTTTCATTGGAGTGGTGAGGATGAAAGTCTTGTTATGGCAAATTAAGAATGAGAAGTGATTAAGTAGCGACAACAAGTATAAGATATTTTTGTGATGAGTTTTGCTGTTAAGGGGGAGTGGAGAAAAAGTGCTTTTAGCTGGTGGGAGATGTGGAACTGATCATCAACTCTAACATGAAGACAGAAATATTATACATGGGGATGAATACAAATAGGTTGTCATATATAACTGTTGGGATATGATGTGGTTCTTTTCTGACTGCTTCTGTTTACTCAGGTAAATATTAGGCAACGTCATTGGTTGAGAGTGAAAAAGAATGGGGTGTTTGAGGTTTAAGGAGTGAGAGATGTGAAATAATTGTCATTGTTTTTGATTTTGTGATATTTTACTGAGAGAGCACAATTGAACACAAAAATGTAGTAGGATTGCAAGGACAGTGTAGGGAGAATAAAACCTCTGCATGCGCAGGTCCTTGCTCATTATTTGGCATGTATGTATTAGGAGATTCATTTATTTATTCACAAATATTTATCCTGTGCCTACTGTTCTAGGCAACACGGATATAGCAATGAACAAAATGGAAAAATAAAAAAAATCCTGCCTGATTTTTGATATGTTAGAGCAGAGATTGGCAAACTTTTTCTGAAAAGAGGCATATAGTACATATTTTAAGCTTTGTGAGCCAGGTGGTCTTTGTTGTAACTACTTGACTCTATCATTGTAGCACAAAACAAACCGTAGATAATTTGTGAAATAATGGGCTAGGCTGTGTTTCAATAATACCTTACAAAAACAGGTGGCAGGCTGGATTTGGCCCATGGGCCATTGTTTGCCAACCTTTGTGTTAGAGGATGATTGGTGAAATGAAGACAAAGCATGAAAGAGGATGGGGAGTACTTGAGTGAAGGGTTTCATTTTTAAATGCAATGAACAGGTGAAATCATGCTGCGAAGGTAACATTTAAGCCAAGGCTAGGAGAAGGTGAAGGACTAAGCCATGTAGATGAGTGTCCCAAGAAGAGACTGCCAGTGTAAAAGTTCTTCAGCAAGAGTGTATTTTGTGTTTGTACAACATCAAGGTGGCTGAGCAGAATGAGTGAATAGAAGTACTAATATTAGATGAGATCGGAATTTAAGAGGAAGGAGGATAACTTAGGGCTTTGCAGACAACCGTAAGGACTCTGAGTGAAATGAAGTGTCAGTAGAGATTTTGTGCAGGGAACTGACATGATTCGAATTACAGGATTCCATAGTTGCTTTATTGAGATAGAGGGGGGCAAGGCTGGAATCACAAATATTTTTTGCATGAATAAATGAGTAAATAAATGAAAGAAAAGATGAAGGAACAAACAGATGAATAAGAATGCATATCACTTACTGATTATTTGAGATTGGAAATATCAACTGGGGATTCAGTGGAGGAGATCATAGAAGCTAAAAGTAGGTAGGTACAGAATGAGGGAAAAATTGTGACTAGAACTTTAGAGAAACAGATCAGAGATTAACAGAGAAAGAGGAAGTGAAGGTGATAGAAAAGAAGTAATTGGAAAGATCTGTGTTTGGTATTTACTAAACCAAACACATGTCCTTGAGAGGGAGATTAAGTAGAGATGGACTAATTACAAAGTTTTTCTTTTTCTTTCAGTTTTCTTGAGAAAACTTAAATTTGTTAATGAAAAGAAGGAAAAGGATAGGAGGGTAACAGATAAAAGTTAAAAGATAGGAGTAGAAAGCTGTAGACCTCAGAAGAGTTAACATTTTTCTACAGCTTGCTTCATATGAGTATGCCAACCAGTTAATTTCATTATGAGCATAATGTCTACTTACACAATTCATTCGTTCGGTAATGTTTATTGGCCATTGATATTTGCTAATCACCGTGCTAGAAACTGATCTCTTCATTACAGTCCAACACATTCTGCTGGAAATCAGTAATCATGCTGACACACAATGTTACCAATCTACAAGAAATTCTGGAAAATTCTAAGGAAGTTAAGTCAATATATTTATGTAACTGATCAAAATTAAAAGGTTAAGTAAAATATCACTAGCTTCTTGCATTTCTATTGCACTTTATCTCCTTGGGTACAACAGTCTTTCCAAATATTAACCAAGGAGTTTGTAGATACTATATAATGAAGCCAGAAAGTCAAGAGCAGGGGTGAAACAAAAAGTCATGTAAGAATGTTTATTAGAGTGGAAGAAATGGAATTCAGGTCACATAATATCTCAGTTCTATTTACTCATTTATATGTTCTAGGAAGTGTCTTATTTTTAAATATGCATATAAAAACTTGTAATTTTTGTTAAGAAATTAAACATGTTTTAATGTTCTTTGATTTTAAACCTCTAAATGTAGCTTTCTCTGCCACTGTCTAGAGGTAAGCTGGCCCATGTGACCTTTTACTATAATTTTCTTACACATAACGTCAGTAGCCCCAGATTTCAAATTTTTTCATTATAATACAGATTTAAATCTTTGAACAGTAATATTGAATAAACTCTGGAATGACTTTGAGCTCTAGATGCTGAGTGTAGTAACCTTGAACCTCCCATAAACTGGGGAAAACCTCTAAAGCAACCAAAACAAAGCTCTTGACTTTCTAAATATAACGTTTTTTTGACTCCTTGACTTTAATTGTGAACTCTTGTTTTTCCTTGACTGGTTTGCCACTATTATTTGAAGTTAACCTTTTCTCTACTGAGTTGAAAAGCGTGCTTCAATGGATTAAAAGACAAAATTTCATTCCTTCTAATTAAATCTCAGAAAGTAGTTAAGATGTGTCTGAAAAACAAAAATACATATGCATGTTAATTTTCCTAAATTATGATCAAGGATGATGAATCCTCCCTTTAACTATTTGTCCTTCCTTTTCAGTCTGGCAATAAATTAAGCATGTTTCTTAAATTCTAACTTTACTTCTTTAGTTTTATCTCATCAATCTTTACTTTTTTTTTAAATTAATGAATTAATTTATTTTTATTTTTGACTGTGTTGGGTCTTCGTTTCTGTGCAAAGGCTTTCTCCAGTTGCGGTGAGCGGGGACCACTCTTCATCGCAGTGCGCGAGCCTCTCACTGTCGCAGCCTCTCCCGTTGCGGAGCACAGGCTCCAGACGCGCAGGCTCAGTAATTGTGGCTCACGGGCCTAGCCGCTCCGCGGCATGTGGGATCTTCCCGGACCGGGCACGAACCCGTGTCCCCTGCATTGGCAGGCGTATTCCTAACCACTGCGCCACCAGGGAAGCCCAATCTTTACTTTGATTTTGCATTCTTTCAAACCTTTTTCTTTTTCATTCTGTACATGTGACTTTTAAAAATTAAAAAGTTACAAATGCTTTTTGTAACAAAATCAATCAATATAGAGTTGTGTAAAATAAAAAAAGTTCTTCTGTACTTTCCCTAATCCCAAACCATTTCCTAGAGGTAATTATTATGAAGCTTGATAATGGAATAGTGAACATGTCTCTAAACTGTTTTCTCTAAATATAAACATACACACGTACACACTCACATATATTCTACAACTTGTATTTTTAAATTATTATTGTGTATGGCACAAATAAACACTGTTATTAAGTGAGTGAATGAATGAGTGGCTAAATAAGTATATAATCTCATGAGATACTTGAATATTTTTTAAAAATAGCTATGATATTGGAAAACTTATTTTCTTCTTTTTTGTATTATGGCAATTTAGTACAATACCTTTTTTTTTTTTTCCACGTGGCATGTGGGATCTTAGTTCCCTGACGAGGGATCGAACCCGTGTCCCCTGCATTGGAAGTGCAGTCTCAATCACTGGACTGCCAGGGAAGTCCCTAGTACAATATCATTTGAAACTTTTAGAAAAATATTTAATACCCACATTAGAATTCAGACAAACAGTTGACAACTGATAATTTGACTTTTTTTGTTGTTCTCAGAAAGATGGCTATTAGGTGTTTTGTGCTTAATATTTGTAAACTGTTCAAGTAGCTTCAAAATGTAAATTAAAAAATACAGCAGTGATAAGAGAGGTATAGATAATGATTTCATTAAATCATGTTAGCATTTTTAACATGTCATTTACTGCCTGTTTCTAAATAGACCATTTTGACATATAATTTTGAGTATAGATCCAGTGTATTCTACTGCAGTAATTCCTATAAAGAAACATGGGAAAAATGCAAACTTTGATACTGTGTTTTTGCCAGTTATGAGCAAATTACATCCATTTGGCTTATAACACATATGTTATATCGCTTCAGAATTTATTCTCTATATATCAAAACATTAATTTTGAAATGGTAAGCTTCTGTAAGTGCCTTAGAATTCATAATGCATGGGGTGCCTTGCAACCAAATATATATTCAGTTCCTAGCATTATTGGTGTTTCCAGTTTCAATAACTATAATATTATCACCTTTGGACTTTTATGGCATCTTTCATCCGTGGATCTTAAAGGGCTTTACAAACATTAATTCGCACAACATTCTTGTGAGGCACAGAAATATCATTAACCCCATATTACAGATGAGGAAACAAGCACAGAAAGGTTAATAATACGTGCACCACTTTCTACTTGTACAGTGCCTTTGATTCAGGGATCTCTAAGTACATTGGAACCTTTATGATGCTGGTATAGGAGGACAGAACTAAAAACAGGCTTATAGGTTAACTCATGGCAGACTTTTACAATATAGCGCATAGTTCTAGAAATTGCCCCCTTAGTATAGATTAAAAATATAATATTGAACTATATTCAGATAGTTTTCAATTGTAATTGGGAATCATGAATTCAGATTTATCCTTAACTTTCTCTCTAGTTTGAAGGAGTGAGTAGATGATTATGCAACATGGACAACAGACTATATAAAATGGCATA
>NC_080071.1:25237531-25242531 GCF_949987535.1 Balaenoptera acutorostrata
AACACTTTTGTTTAATTACAAACAATTATATGTTCCCTTTGGCTACTGGTCAATTTCATTTACAATGCCATTGTCCTCCCTAAGTGCAAATTCTAAACACTAATGAATATCTGAGGGACTATAGTTAGCACACGTTTGTAGACACTAAGCAAACATTTGTGTTTAAAGGTAGGTGAAGTAGGTCTTAGTTTACAAAAACTATCAGTGTACGGCAAAGTAATATAAAGCAGCACATTATAGAGACTAACAAAAGGTTAGTGTTAGATATGAACTTGTAATTTAAAGAGGACCCTACCGTCATTTCAATCTGATGTGACTTTCAGTATAATCTTTTTCTTTAAACTTTAAAATCTAGTACAGCATTATTTTAAAAGTCAATGAAAGGGTTTTTCTACCTTCAGAACTGTTTTCCAAATGTGTACTTTTTTTGCTTATTATTTTTACTTAAAATACTTGATGGGGAAAAATTAAGTGAATTCTAGAAAAAGTAGAAAAATTTGAAAAGATCTTCACTATTTCCCAGAGGTAATGTGCAGCTGACGACTTTCATATCTGATTCTAGCATATAGAGTAGAAATGAAAGAAGTTATTTCCAGCAGCATTCTTTACATCACTGAGCACTTGGTTAAATCAGTCGGCTCAAAATTTCTCATTTTGATTTTCATCTTTTTCTCTTCTTTGGAGATGAGCTTTAACTGTGTTGCTTTTACACATGTTTAAAAGAGGAGTTGCACATATTCTTTGACTCTGCCTACCATGCTCCCGCAACTCCCACCACTGCCAAAATGACAATAGCCAGAAATAAGTGACCTCTCAACATAGTTGAATATATCAGAGAATCAAATGCAGTGATGCACATTTCTGAACATAGTATCCTGTGTTTACCTGTTAATATAGAATTGCTTTTGTGGTTGGAAAATGGAGAATATCTCTATTTCAGATGACATTTCTCAGATACATTTCTTGAAAGCAGAAATAAAGTATCTCATAATACAATGTATACTTCTAACATACTTCGTAATGAAGGAAGGCATGATGATAGGTGAAGATGAGGGGGAAATTTGAAAGTATATTTCTTCTAAGCAGTTGTAAAAAGCTCATTTGTCTTTATAATATTCTTTTTACAAATTTGTTTTCTTCTAGAAACTGGAGATAATAATAATGTACTAACTCATATATTGGGGGATGATTGCAAGTAAAGTTGGCACTACCCTGCATGATATACCCCAAAAATGTAAACTGTTATCTCTAAATCAAACAGCTATAAAAATGTGAGTAACAGTATTAGTCTGATAGGTCAAAAATGAAGTCCAAGCAACATGGATGGAACTAGAGATTATACTGATTGAAGTTAAGTCAGATAGAGAACGACAAATAGCGCATGATATCACTTATATGTGGAATCTAAGAAAAAAAATGATACAAACGAACTTATTTACAAAACAGAAACAGACTCACAGACTTAGAGAACAAACTTATGGTTATAGCGGGGTGGGGAAGGGTGAAGGGGAGGGATAGACTGGGAGTTTGGGATTGACATGTACGCACTGCTATATTCAAAACAGTTAACCAACAAGGACCACAGGGAACTCTGCTCAATACTCTGTAATAACCTAAATGGGAAAAGAATTTGAAAAAGAATAGGTACGTGTATATGTATAACTGAATCACTTTGCTGTACACCTGAAACTAACATAACATTGTTAATTGACTATACTCCAATATAAAATAAAAATTTTTTAAAAATGAAGTCCAAAAATTTCTGGCCCTCTATTCTTTTAAGGACATCATCATAATTTCTGTGCAATGCCTAACAGTCATCTCTATGTTCAATCACTGTGACATATATATATAAGGTCAGTTGAGACTTTAGACAGTATAATGATGAAGAACATGGACTTTTGAGTTCATAGAACTGAGTTAAAATTCTCACTCCACCATTTTACTATCTGTTTCACTTTGGATAGACTGTTACGTTTGCTAAGATTTAGTTTTCTTCTCTGCAAAATGAACATTTAAAACTTATATGGCTGTTGAAAAATATGAGATAAAGCACTTGGCACTGTACCAAGCCTATAGTAAATATCCGAAAATAGTACTGTTCTCATTACTATGATGTAGTATATTCACCTTTTTATATACATAGCTGTGATGATGTAGAACTCCGATTTTGCCTCATTAGCTTTCCTTAATAAGAGTAAGAATACTTTGAGTTGTGAAAGTCATACATTTTTAAAATAATGTGAACTCAAATTCATTACACATTTATTTATTTTTTTGTTTATAATAGAGAGATTCCTAAATATCTACTAATGTATCTTAGTATAATTCATATTTTCAAACATGACATTTATCATTTCATTAGACTTAAATAATTTTTTTATCTTAGCATTATAAGACATTGTAGTGGAAATAGTATTACCTACTTATTTTTCTTTTTACCAATTTGTTACTTTTTATTTGACTTTTTTTCTTAAAAATAATTAGCCTTTCATTCACTGAGACCAGATGTCTATAAACAATAATAACCTTAAAATTTTGGATCTCCAACTGAAGACATTTGTTTATTAGAGTTGCCATTCCAAAAACATGTCACTGACATATAACAACTTTTCTATATTCTATAGATTAGAGAGAATAGCTTAGAAAATTCTCCATCACAGCTGCACTTCACCAAAGCATTTGAAAAGGATATTTAATTATACCCCTCTTTTACCTCCCCAGTGTTGTTTACTGTCACAATAAGCAGTATCATTTGCATTGTTATTCTGACGATATTAAGCCTATTTTTATGAGTTTGGTTTTAGGGGAAATAAAGATATTGGACAAATTTTATGATAAATAAAAATAAAAAACACCATTTACTTGATAAAGGCCACTTAGTTCATTTCTGTTCTTTCTGACCTTCCTCCTTTCTGCCTCTCCCACCTTCTTCAACCTTCTTTAAAATCCAAAACCTTAAAGAACACCAGGAAGAGTAAAATAAAATTTTTAAAAATGAAGTGGCAAGTATGTGATGAATCCACCTCCTCAAATTGGTACAAATTGGGTCAATTGGGATTTTTAGACAGTATAGAGTTAACTCATCCCATATATTTAAGAGTATTCCTACTTAAATTGTGTGAATTCTATCCCTTCTCTTATCACCCAATCCTATTCATCAGAAAGAGATTGTGTTTTCCTAAAAATAATGGTACAGATATGGATCCTCCAACTTCACAAACCATGTAGAGAACAGGTCATTGAAACTGTTCAACTTTGGTCAGGAAAGGAACTAGCACTAGGTGGTAATGTAAATGTCACTGTTGGGAAGAGGTTAGATAATCGTTCAATTTCAGAGGGTGGGAAAGACAATTTTGTTATTTTGGCCATTGACCTGAGTGTCACTTACTTAAAATTAAAACTTAACTACTATAGTAAGGTATTGGTTTATTAATATAATCCAGGCTCAATTTTTACATAAAGACTATATTTTTTAGAGCAGTTTAAGGTTCACAGAAAAAATGAGAGGAAAGCAGTCTCCCTATAGCCAGGCTCAATTTTAAGTCAATCAATTTAACTTGCATACACCAGAGTCTTTGTTTATATAGTAAAAATAGGTTAACTAGTAAGAATTGGTAGAAATGATTTCCTAAGGCTCATGATAACTGCCCTATTGATGTGTCTTTATTACTTACTATTTACAGAACTGTGTAGATGAAATGCATTAAATAGGACTGAGTGAATATTTGGTTACTTAATATGACTCGTATTTAGATGAAGTCTTAAACTTTCTCATGGCATTATTAGAATAATTTAGCTAAACATCAGGTGATATGATGATATAATAAGGTATTATAACAGGAATGTAAATATTATCATTATGGTACTTTAGTTGTGCTATTTTTCATAATTTTTTTAACTTGCAAATTTTCACTAAAAATGGATGAAATTGAAGGAAGGGTGAGGGTAAAAAGAATGGTCTAAGCTATGTATGTATGCATAATCTTTTTTTCGCATCAGTGACTTTTCTTCATTTTTATGGCATCAACAGTTTTTAAAGATCCTTGTTCCAAATTGAGTTGTGCAGCATTCAGTACCAAAGTTGACTGGAATCCAAACCTTTCTGCTTAAGTAATTGTTTAGGGCTAACAATGATTTAAAAGTAATTAAAATGATGATTATAATACTTCTTCCTTATAATTTCTAGGTGGTAGCTAAATACTTTTAGTTCACCAAGAGAAGGACCAAGATGACTCAGCTCCAGATGTTTTCTTGAATTCCCCATAGAATTGGAGACCTATTGGGACAAAAATTTTTCTATGCCTAGGCCAGTGGTCCTCAAATCAGCATTTTTGGCCCCATCTTTAAGTTTGATAGAAATGTAAATAGAGTCCTCCTACTTTCTCTACCGAATCAGAATCTCTGGGCGTTGGGTCCAAGAAACTTTATTTTAACAAGCTTTTCCAGGCAATTTTTATGTTGCATGTTAAAGATTGAGAACCACTGCTCTAGGCCAAAGAGACAGACAAAAAGTAAGTTACTGGTATCTAGATGGGGCTGGAACAGTGAGTATGTAGTTAGCTTCCACTGTCTTCAGTCACTGACAAACAGTCGTTTGTTCCACATTCTGCAGTGTTCCTAGAGAGTTCTTTAGCATCTTACCGGTAGTTTAAAAGGAGACATAAAGTGTGTTATGCGCAAGTGGGTGAGGTCAGGAATGGTAATAAGTAGATATGAAAAGAGACCAAAAAAGTGTTGTAAATGTGTTGGCGAAAATATAGAATGAACCGATAATTTAATTCTTGGATAATTTCCAAATATTACAATTTGATAGCATTAACTTGAAAATAATATGGTACAGAGATCAATTAAAAACTGTGTTATAAAATCATATTAATATGGTAAGACAAAACTTACAAAATTTTTATGCTACTTGTTTTTGAGTGATAAAACAGCATTTTGATTAATATATGTTCCATTTTTCAATATGTCCAAATGATATGGAATATTTAGTTTTC